>NW_009646340.1:135453-146619 GCF_000708025.1 Charadrius vociferus | reverse complement strand
ACCCCGCGCACCCTGCGCTCACATCTCCCCACACACCACACGCCGTGCACTTGCACCCCCCACAGCGGACGCACACCCCACACGCTGCATTCGCACAGAACACCCAGACACTGGGCTCACACCTACACACCCCCCACGTTAACACCCCACAGGGAGATAAACACACCATGGCTACCTGCACCCACAAAGAATTGCACCCAAGTCTACGGACCCCCCTCCCCTGCGCAGGGGACACACAAACACAACTCGTACACAGAAGTACATACAGAAAACGCACACCAGAATGTACACAAATATTCAGAAATAAGCTACTGCAGACTTCTGTGCCAACAGAGAATAGATACGACAAATGTGTTTCATTGCCGTGAATCAAAATTTTCTTTTTTTTTAAGCTGGTTGTAACTGCTTGTGCAAAGTGCGTGCAGGGCGTAAGTGTGGGGGTTAACGGTGTAAACTGCACACAAAAATAGACTGAGTCCTGCAAGTCGGTGCTGCTCCCACTGACTTCCAAAAAGCTAAATTGATTCATAGCAGTGGAGATTCTCCTAAACATCTTCATTACACCATATGAAAGCTGCCAGGCTTTCTTCAAACTACAAATAGATATTTATTTATTTTAAATTAAAAAAAAAATAGTTTCAAGAGGAAATTTTAAAAATTATACTAATGTGAACTTCTAGGTGATGTAAGGACAGAGACACTTATTTAATCATAGAATCATTTGGTTTGGAAAGGACCTTTAAGATCATCAAGTCCAACCATTAACCTAACACTGCCGAGTCTTAAACACTGACACAAATAATGTAATAAATTGTCATCTTCCTCAGGCTTAAACAAAATACCTCTTTGGGTATTTTAACTTAACAGTGACTTTTATTTTTGTCTTGACTGATCTCCTTTATTCTACTCATTAAGTTTTCTGTTCAGGAGAAAATGATGGCAGTCCAACACACTCAATTGTCATCTTAAAGTCCGATTTAGGCAACATGGATATCATATTACATGAAATGAAAAAACAGCTCTTCGGTCAAGACGTAGTTGCAGCAGGCTACAGGTCCAGGGTGCGAAGAAAATATCTAAGATGCTTTCAGTCCTAGGTGTGGAAGTTGCCTTTATCAAGTAACAATAATATATGACTTTGCCACGTCTCCTTATGATGCAGCTTTGGGTCAAGGTGCGCAATGTGCACCTTCACAAACATGGCTCTCGTGGTATGTTGTAATACCACTTGCTGCAACCTCCTCAGTGAGAAACGTTTCCTTCACTCTAAGTCAGTCTGAAACACGATTACTCAAAATGGGAAGAAAAACGTGGGAAAGCTCTTGTCTCCCTACATGTAGGGGGTTTGAGGGAAAAGCACTGAGAGGAAGGGAATAACAAGGGATAATTCTGGATTTTATGCAGATCTCAGCTGTACTGAGGGAGATGGAAGAGCACCACAGCGCGGGCCTGAGACAAGGACAGGGAAGCAAAGTCTTCAGAAGGTCAGATTCACTGGTTTTCTTTCAAGTTGTTTATGTTTAATCTTTTGTTTTCTTCTGAAAATCACTACAGCATTTTCATTTATTTAGTCAGTGTGTCTCCAATTGATGTCTTTTTAAAAATCATCAGATGTTTTTTTCTGTCTGGGACAAGTGGCAAGACTCTCTTCTAAAGGTTCCTAACAGTTTAAATAACAATACACTCTGCTAGGAAAAATCAGCATCCCCAAAGCTACGCCCCCACCCTGTGGCTGAATGAGAAAGTTGTAAGTGTTAAAGTTGTTAATTTGTTAACTGTGTCTCCTGTGTTTGCCTGAAAAGTCTTAAAATAATTTCATTTCCATAGCAAATGCTGCGATAGGAGACCGTGACAGAATCAGTAGGATGTTATCTGAGCAATGCCTGAACTACTGTGGTGTGTGTGCCTTTTTGTTGACGTTGTGGATGAGCTACATTGGTTAAAAATACTTTTCTAGCTTTATTGTCAGCATTAGAAGCATTAATATGTAAGGATTTTTAAAAGGATGCTACCTGTGACTGGAAAGATTAAAATGTTAAGAAAAAAGTTTACATTAAAATTAAAGGGAGATTTTAAATTCTTTTTAGAAATGGTTTTCTTTTAGCTGCAGAAGAATTCATTTTAGTGAAGTCCAAATTATCTCAGACATACACATAATCCTTACTTTAGAATTGATATTTTCTTAGTTGCTAGCATGGCTTTTCATTTTAAAGACAAAAATCTGTAATTAGCCAGCAAGCTCTTTTATTTTTAAAGGGATATTGTGTGTTAACTGAATGAATCTTCAACGGAATATACGTTCCTTCTAGCTTGTTTTTTTTTTTCTTCTTTTTCATTTTTTTATATTTTTAAAAAGGAAGTAGTTTACAACTACTGTTCAATTATGAAGAGAATTTTTACTGCCAATATTTTTTTCAAGTGAGATCTTCAAAAGCAAACAAAAAATGCTGCTACTTTGTAAAACACTCAGGGAGTCAATTATCAGGAGGCTGACATACCAATTACCATGAAATTCACCATCTTTCGTGAAGATGTAATTAATTTACATGTGTTTGTAAGTTGTTTGGAGCTGTTGTATTTGTACATTGTCTACCACAGTAGCACCAAGGTGGTAAGGTCTCTACATGGCATCACAATACCAAAGAAAATAATTATCAATTACATGTTTGTCTACATACTGTCTGTATTCACTCTTGTAGCAGAAAACGTTACTCACTGTTGGCCTGCTGAAGGCTGTAGGAAAGCTCCCAGAAACTTGTGTGGGATGTGATTGGGACTCTATTTGCTGTAGGATAAAATTTAGAAATCCAGAGTGATTGTAGAATTTGTTTATACTGATATACCCTTCAGCCTCAGCAAGGAAGATTTGATAAATCACCCACCTGCCTCTTGCCCACTGTTTTTTTTATTCTCCTTTAACCATTGTTATTCCTTTCTGAAGGCATCCCAAAAGCATACTGTCCTGAAGTTGGCTGAAGTTAACAGATGTTCTTTCTGCTAACTTTAGGAAATTTTGAATCAAATCCTTGTTTCTGGCTTATCAAAAAATTGCCACTCATGCTTATTTTCAAAGTGACTTGATGGCAAAGGCTCGAGTGCATTACATGTTTTGCATGACCCTTTGTCTGTGCGCAGATTATATGTATGATTTATATGAACCAATCCCATACATTTATTTATTCGTGGTGCTAAATAAACTGCAGCCTCACATGCTTTGATTTATGAAAATGTTTATACAGCTTTTCAGTGGAATTTAGTACACCACAGTTTCACAGCTTATTGAACCTCTCTGTGGTGAAAAGCATGTGGACAATAAAGAGCTTTGGGTACAGCGTGCATCTGAGAGACAAGATATCTGAATGTTACTTTCCTGTATTGATCTCTACTAGGTTTTCGTGCGTATGTTCTCATTGTTGTGTTAAAAGAGCTGCTGGATTATAAGTTCCTGTATGTTAGTGTTCAAGGTGGTTTGTCTGGATCTCTTGGTGAATATGGGTCTCGAACAGTCCATGTATGGCAAGCTAACTTTAAGAGAAGCTTAAAGCTGGGAGTGAGCTTTGTGTGGAGCTGCATATGAGCTAGAATGTGCTGCAGAAACCCAGGCATCGCATAGCTATTGCTCATATGATCACAGTTATACTGTTTCCAGATCTGGTACATGATGTCCATGGGGCACCCTAAATTCACTGTCTCGATTCAGCATTTACTAATCCACAGCCCATTTCACTGAGCAGTATAGAAATGCCCAAGAGCTCATGGGAAATCAATAGGTCAGTTGAAATATGGCTCCCCGAAACAATTTTGGCACTCAAGCCCTGTGTATGACGTACCTGGCTCAAGGTAGTTTAAGGATTCCCTGAGCTAGAGGTTGTATCTGGACCATTGTTTTTAATAGCCACCAATGGGCCTATTTCCCAATGAATGCTCCTAAAGCCTTTTGCACACATTTAAACTTTTGGCTTTTCCAGTATCCTTTAGCAACTGGTTCCACATTTAATGATGTACTCTATGAAAAAAAAAAAAAAAATTTCCTTTTGCTTCAGACCTGAGAATTTAATTGGTTGCACCTTAAGTTTAGTATTGCAAGAAATAGAGTTTAATCACTGTCCATGCTTTACTCACCATTTAAGATTTTGCAGACATTTAGCATATATGTCTGCTGACACTTTAGTAAAGCCTGTGACCCTGTTTCCCACAGCATACTCCTGGAGAAACTGGCTGCTCATGGCTTGGACAGGCATACTCTTCGCTGGGTTAGAAACTGGCTGGATGGCCAGGCTCAGAGTTGTGGTGAATGGAGTTAAATCCAGCTGGCAGTTGGTCACAAGTGGTCTTCCCCAGGGCTCAGTATTTGTGCCAGTTCTGTTTAATACCTTTATCAATGACCTGGACAAGGGGATTGAGTGCACTCTCAGTAAGTTTGCAGATGACACCAATGTGGGCAGGAGTGTGGATCTTCTTGAGGGTAGGAAGGCTCTACAGTGGGATCTGGACAGGGTGGACCGATGGGCTGAGGCCAATGGTATGATGTTCAACAAAGCCAAGTGCCGGGTCCTGCACTTGGGTCACAACAACCCCATGCAGTGCTACAGGCTTGGGGAAGAGCGACTGGAAAAGAACCTGGTGGAAAAGAACCTGGGGGTGTTGGTGGACAGCTGGCTGAATGTGAGCTGGCAGTGTGCCCAGGTGGCCAAAAAGGCAAATAGCATCCTGGCTTGTATCGAGAATAGTGTGTCAGCAGGACTAAGGAAGTGATCGTCCCCCTGTACTTGGCACTGGTGAGGCTGCACCTCGAGTACTGTGTTCAGTTTTTGGTCCCTCACTGCAAGAAAGACATTGAGGTGCTGGTGCTTGGCCAGAGAAGGGCAATGAAGCTGGTGAGGGGTCTGGAGAACAAGTCTTATGAGGAGCAGCTGAGGAAACTGGGATTATTTAGCCTGGAGAAAAGGAGGCTGAGGGGAGACCTTATCGCTCTCTAGAACTACCTGAAAGGAGGTTGTAGTGAGGTGGAGGTCAGTCTCTTCTCCCAAGTAACAGGCAATAAGACAAGAGAAAATGGCCTCAAGTTGCACCAGGGGAGATTTAGATTGGATACTAGGAAAAATTTCTTCATGAAAAGGGTTGTCAGGCATTGGAACAGGCTGCCCAGGGAAGTGGTTGAGTCCCCATCCCTGGAGGTATTTAAAAGACTTGTAGATGTGGTGCTGAGGGACATGGTTTAGTGGTGGACTTGTCAGTGCTAGGTTAATGGTTGGACTTGGTGATCTTGAAGCTCTTTTCCAACCTAAGCGATTCTATGATTCTATATTTCCCCTTTGTGGTGTCCACATCAACTTAAAATTCCTTCATCTGTTAGACCCTTTTCATATTGAAGCCATTTGACATGGTTGACCATCTTTAGTGCTCTCCTCTGTACCTACAGCAGTTCTACTATATCCTTTTAAAGATGGTAGTAATGGATTTCTGCAATCCATTAAAGATGTACGTGTGTCAGGGATTTGTTCAGTGATACCGTGATGCTCTGTGTGCTGCTTCCATATAGGCTCTAAAATGCTGCGTGCTTTTATGGCTGCTGCTGAGCGGAGGGTAAACCCTGACCCCAGGAACTGATTAGTGAACGGCAGTAGCTAATTTAAAACCTGTCATTGTATCTGTAGATATGCAGAGTAATTCTAGAAACTTCAGTCAAAATAATGTAGTTAATAGAGATTTCCATCAGTTTAATTGAAATCAAATTCTGGCCTGTGTGTAGTGGACATGAATCACCTTTTACCTACCCTTATATAATTCATTGCAGCTTACTGATTTCACTGAAGCCACTACTGATTTATTCTAGCTAAGAATTAATCCCTTTGATTTCTACAAATGATTTATCTTCAAGCAAGATATATAGAGGTAGTTTGCAGTAAGCTTTGCAGAAATAATTTCTCAGGTTCTCACTCTCCAGGAACCTAGACTGCCAGTGGAACATTTGCATTTCCTTTTTTAACATCAGCATAAAAATAATTTCAGAATAAAAATGCTCAGGTAACTTGACTGCAGAGTGACTTGGAACAAATATAGAGAGGCTTAGAGTGAGCATGGAGAACAAAGAAACAGAATTGCTAGGCAGGGCTGGGTGGAATTCTCTTTGATTAGAGGATAATATTGTACACACATTCAGTTAAACTCTGAAAGCACTTAATTAGACTCATGGTGTGTAGCAGAAGGAGGTAAGTATTATTATGTCCATTTGAAAATGGGGAAACTGAGATATAGACAGCTGAAGTGGCTGCCCAAGAACACAGTGTCAATATGTACAAAACTGGAATTCAGGAATTCACAGTTCTCAGCTTTGACTTACAGATCCCACTCTAAGGGGCCCCCATGATGTCACACAAGTTTCCAGTCAGCAACTCAGATTTTAACCATGGTGTTATTCAGGCCACCTGGGAGGGTGATGAGACAGCAGTGCCTGAAGCTTGTGCTTCTCCTTGGGGTCCCCATGTACCTACTTATTTGATAACTCTAATATCCTACAGGAAACTGAAGGTTAACACAACTTCATGACAAAAGGTTTCAGGATTTGAGAAGAAAGAGGGAGATACTATAAACTATATCACGGGACCCACACACAACTTTTTTTAAACATGTTATATCCCAACTTCACTTAGCAGAGGGACCGCATAATAAGAATGTACAGTTGTTTCCATCATAAGGGCAGGAGAGATGGACAAAAATTTTTGAACATATTCCTGGTATTGAACTCACTAATTAATCAGAAATGCAGCCTATTTCCTTTTCATAGGCTTCAGTAAGCTTTGTGTCAAATCCTAAATGCATATAATTGAGGAAGAAACATGTCTTATTTCATACATTCTATAATCAAGTCAAGACATTCAATTTTTGAAGACACTCTGGGAGGAGGTTGTATTTGTTATTATTCACTTCTCTGATATCTCTTTTCTATCCACTGCCTGATTCACCTCTTTTATTATATTTCCCCTCTTTTGCTCTTCCTCAATCATATCCACCTACTTAAAACTAATCACGTACTAAAAAGTGCATAATTAGATTTTCATGATGCTCTTTCCTGACATAATTTTTTGATTATGTAATTAAGGGTTCTCACTGGGCTCTTGAACTGAGAGAAGATTTTTGGTTTAATTAATCGAAAGGTCTTGCTCAATTCAGGGCATTTTTAAGCAGTTTTGGTTTTAAGTAATGTGCAGAAAGCATTTCTATTATTCATGATATAGGATGTTATGTGATATGCTCTTTACACTCTAAAGTCAACAATAGAGAAACATTGTCTTGACAGCAGGCTTAGGTACTTTTATCTAAAGCACCAGGAACTAGGGGTAGGGAAAAGAAGGTGCATCAAACTTCAGAATGCTTGAAGCAGGATGATTTTTTTATTTTGCAAATATATTTTTTTATTTTGCAAATTGGAAGTCTGCCAGATTTTGATGAAGTAGTCAATTAAACTGGGGATTTTTCAAGTGACTTTTTTCCTGTGTGAGAACATTTACAAGTTTGCAATTCCTTACATTTTTTGCTGACAAATTAACATTCTTATGAAATTTGTTGTTTTGGGGGAGTACTAAGAGGCTGCTGGAAGCTTTGCAGATTCTATTGCAAATAAGTATTTGCCCTGAGCTAACACAACCAATCAAAAGTAATGTTTTGCATTTTTTTCTCTATAAGTACATAAAGAGAAAATAACACGAATGATGGCGCTTGTTTTTGTTTATCAATTGCTTCTTCCTAACTGCATGCATATTATTCTCAACCATCAGTACATCTTACAGGAAAAGCCACCTACCTTTGTGTCAGCACAACCAGTGTGTTTAAAAAAAGTAATGAAGAGGTGGAGACTAGAATTATGCAGCCACTTCTAAACTCATGTGGTTTTTATAACTAGAGCCAGAAAAGGAGTCTCCCTCATGGAACAGAGATTTGAAGATCAGAGAGAAAAAAAATTATTAAATACATGCTATCCAGCAGGCATCCATCCATCCGCTCTTCTTTTCTCCAGTTCTATTCTCTGCTTTCTCCCATGCAGCTCAGTGGTTTTGAAGATGTAGATCTTGATTTCGGGGGCTAGGGATTGGCAATAGCTCAGCAATCTGTCTGCGGGCTTTCAACTGCAACATGTGCTTGGAGGTTTGATGTATCATTCACATGCTTAAGTTCAGACCACGCCAAAGTGATTGACTCAGCTGGGGCCTACTCCCTGTGCTGGTGTAAGGGGAAGGAGCAAGACATCATATCATGGGATGCTGCATCAGCTGCTTCTTTGACACTCGATGCTCCAAATGCATATGAACAGAGATGTAATTTCTGTTTTTTATTGTCTGCACCTGCAATTTTGGTCAGATAGAAAATAACTATTTTTTTTCTTTTTAATACTGGGGGACATCAGTAACCTAATATGCATTTGTGAGGTGATATGTGAACTCTTCTCCACTAAATACTAAGAGTAAGGGGAATCTGAATTTGGTAAACTAAAGATGAGCTGAAGCAGTTAGATATCACATAAGCACAAAATAGATAGCTTTGTCATAATACGTAACTTTGCCATTTACAGTCTCCCTGGCCGTCTTGTATTCAGGGTAAAACTCTCTCCATTGTTACTGTAGTGCACGTATTTTATATCCATAGGGCTGAATTCATATAACTGGGAAAAATTTCTTCTGTATGTAGCTTAGACTGTGGTTTTATGGTTGGACTTGAGTCAATCTAAGTGTGAGCTATCCTTTTTCCCCTTTCTACCTTGCTGCATGTTTTCACCACCTCCTTTGTGACACTGTGGTGAACAGGATCAGGAACCGATCAGCCGATCCAGCTGAAAATGAACCGGAAGGCAAATAAACAAAAGGTCCTTTTTTCAGTCAGATTTGCTCCCTGACTGGCTCAGTGTGCAACCCCCAAGAGCTAGTGCTGGCATGAGAGGAGGCGTAAGGTCTTGTGGTATGGGCAGGGCTGGGAGAAGGATGGGACTGCCTCCTTTGGCAGTAACTCAAATGCAGATCAGTTTAAAGCCATTTGTGAAACTATAGGCTTACACTGCTGTGTACATCAGTGCTGGATGCAGCCTGTGGAATTATAGCCCCTTATATAAGGTCAGTGCATGGGCTGTGAGCTCATAGTGTAGGAATAGAAAGACATTCTGGGAAATCATCACCTAGCTCTAACAGAATACTGATTGACTACAGCAGTCCCACTAGACAATGGGAATCAGACGTTTTTTGCCTTATGGATATCGTCAAAGGGGGCTATTTTTTTTTCTCTTGCTGATTTTGTGCAGCAACATTGAAAGTAGGTGTAGCAATAAAAATGCCGCTAAACTGACAGTATCGCTTGTGAAATCACAGAACACTTTCATTTGAATTACAGTGTAAATGCTGTACAAGTCATAACAGGAAGCCAGTGATAGCAGATTAGAGTTAAGGGGAGGCCTATTTGCTTTGCCACAGAAGATGGAACTTGGTGTAAACACTAGTGGCCCAGAACACAGCATGCAGATGGTCTTAGACTGAAGATAGAAGGAAATGGGGTAGGTTTCTCTTGTAGCTTTTTGAACAACCAAATTGCATTAGTGATAGCAAACATGTCAGTTATGGCCCCTTTGCTTTCAGAAGCTCAGTACTTCCGAGAAATCCTCACTTTGGCCAAAACTTTCTAGTCTAAGTCCAGAGGTAAAAAAATGCAAAGTTTTGTTCAGAATGTTTGACTGGAGTAGAAGTGAAAAAATATTCATTCCTTTTCAAAACTGAAGAAAAATATCACCATGTAGACTCAACGCTGTGCTGGAATTGGTTTTTTTGGGGGTGAAAAGTTAATTTGAACTGAATGTAGCTAACATGCTACAGAATGTTTTTTTTAAAACAAAAAGTACTTACAAAAGTCTAAGGTGTTTGTCTTCAGCATGCGTGACGTTTGGATTTTATAGCTCATAGGTGCACCCTGGTGTTAAGTGACTATAAAGTATAAAATGCTAAGCAGAATTTTCTTTCCCTTTCTGAGGATGTTGACATGAACTAGATTGTGCAGCTGATTTTATACCTTTACAACCATTACTGATCTCCATAATGATTTGTCACATAAATAGCCCCAAGCCCTGAAACAGACCTCCACAATTCAGACTTTTCTGGAAGTCCTTGCAAACTTCAGACAGCAGCCCTGAGCTCTGCCAGGGGAGCTCTTCTGGGGAAGAAGGCAAAAAGCCTTTTCTGTTTGCTTTCTCCCAAGCCTAAGGAGAGGAAACACGTCTTTAGAAGTGTGCAGACAAAGCTTTCTCTTTGAACGGCTGATGCTTTGGGCTTGGCTTGCACTAGAGCTGTATTTTCATTGTTCAAGCACCAAAATCCCGGCAGAGCCCCATCTTTCCTGGGCTCCTCTAGAGGGGTAGAAGTCAGTGTTTTGTATGTGAAGTTTAGGCTTTGGCTAGATTTCTGTTTGGTATGCACCATGTCACAGCAACAAACAAAGCTTGTGCAAGGTAATCATACAAATAGGCCAACTGAAGTCACTGACAATACCCATGTGCGTAAGGGTGGAGGGGGGTGGGTTCAGAAACCTGAGTCTCCACATTTCATTTGAATGATCTCTGATACGGAAATTATTTTTCCACTCTACTGGCTGAAAAAATTACAGAATCATTTCAGTTTCAATTTGAGCATGCTTCCTAATAACACCAGACTAGGAGGGTTAACAGCTTCTTTCTTCTATGTCAGCAGAACATATTCCAACTCAATTTTCGTATAGGAAGTTTCCTTAAAATGGTAGCTGGGACTTAAGTTACTAAGTACAGAGATACAGGGGGAAACTAGAGTACTAAAATACCAGTTTTAAAAAGAAGGACAAAAGAGCCAATACAATGATGAGACAGAGACCATTCAAGAGGGCTGTTTCTTTTGTTCCAGTAATATTTAGTCTCATCAAGTATTTGGGAAACACTGAAAGGATAAAAAAAATGAAACCTAAGTAAAATAAGGGTGACTGGAGAGCTCAGTAGACCTGTTTGGTTGCACATGTTAATTCTGGCCCAGTAGGCAGAAGATATAAGAGGCGAAACCAGAACAAAGCTCCTTTTGTCTAAATGAAGATTCCTCTAAAGAATACCTAAAAGCAAATTGAGAATAAATGAATACAGTAATGAGGAGAGAGAGGAAGCCTTTCCTG
>NW_009646340.1:126143-135354 GCF_000708025.1 Charadrius vociferus | reverse complement strand
TCCTGCTGAGAGGAAAGGAAACGAGTCTTCTTAAATCTGAATCAAGGAGCCAAGGAAGTGTCTTGAACTGGCTTTGTGAAAAACATGAAGAGTTCTGCACATGCATGAATAAAATCCGTACTGTATGGTAAAAGCCAGGGACATTTCTTGATGACTCTCTGTGTTTCTTACAAGAAATGATGAGATATAAAGATCAGATGAAAGGTCAGAGAGAAGGTCATTTATCAATTTAATTCCTGGTGCTACTAATAGCTCTCCTTGTGACTGAAGTCATCCCACTAGTAAGCAAAATCAGGGCTGATGCGCAGGCGTGTGTGTCAGAGGTGGAGAGCAATTACTAAAACCCTATAAATCTGCAAACATTCAACTCCTTTCGGTTTAATAAATTCTGACAGGGTTTGTTATATTGCAAACCAGGATCTTTGGTAGCTTAGTATTCCGTTTCCTTCATTTTTACTGAGTACAAGGTTTCTGTCAACATAATCTGAATAGTTACACTATTACCTATGTGAAAAGCAAAATACAATGCAAACCAGGTGTTTCGCTGCACAAGACAGAATGTGTAACAAGTCAGTCCTGTGTCATTCAGATACATGCAAGTGTAACTAGCACTTGCTTGAGTGGCAAATAAAGTCTCATTATCACCTCTCAGACAGTAAAAATTGCAAGTGAGTGATTATCCAGCCCTGGGTCTTCCACCTCTCAGGCACTTCAGGGTGTGAGCGCTACTCAATTTCATTTGTGTCTTTCCACTCAATTAGACTTCTCACTTTGCAGTCAAAAGCAGTGATTGGCAAAAATATTTTTCCCATCTGCTCTCTCACTCTGGCTGCTATTTTTTTTTTTTAAATAAATGCACTTATTTTTTCTAAAAACAAGTTGTTTCTAATGTTTGTATGTATTTAGGTAATTGTAGGCTTTTCTGGCCTAGACATTGTTCTGTTCTAAAGACTATAAAAGGAAAATAGTCTCAAATTTTCAAGTCTGAGTATGTTAAGCCTCTTAAAATGACTGTATTTAGGGCTGCTACCCACAAGAAGCACAAACTGATGTCAGTCAGTGGGAGCAGTGTGTGTTCAGTAAAATAGGCCATGAAGGTAATCATATTTGGATATGTGAACACTTGGATTTAAAACCTGATCTTCAGATTCTATTGCATCTCTGGTTGTCTAAACACTGTTATGTTCCTAAGAGATGCTATTATTGTTACATATTATTTGTTATTATGACAATGCGCAGAGGCTGCAGTTCAGGATCGAAGTGTCTTTATCTGTTTCTGTATGGCACATCTGAAGATGTGGTTTACAGTATTAAGTCATGCGAATCTTGTATTCAACCCAGTAGGTACTAGACCGCTACTGATTTCCGTAAGAAGCTCCTTCTGCCAGGACTACTAAAAAAAAGTAAATAAACCCCTCCCAAACCCCCCAAAAACCTCTCTAATTTGTTTTTTATTGAAATGTAGGATTTTAACAAAATTATTGTGTGGGAGACGTGTCTGCTTTCTTTGGACATGTTGCTGATCCTTTGAAATGTGAAAAATATGAAAACTGCAGATTTGGGATTTAGCCAAAGTATTAGTTTTTCAGACTTTTTCTTTATAAGAAAGTTCAAGTTCTCTTCTGAGCGAGACAGCTGAAAATCTGATCAGTCCTGTTGGCTTCATAAGGAAAGAAGAATTTAATTTTTATTGACTTAGAATTGTATAAATCTCACATATTCCATATATGGCTATTATCCTTTGTAAACTAGTTCAAGGTAAAATATTAAGGTAAAATATTAAATATCAGCACTGTGCAAGTAAGTTTCAGAGGCCTGACTGTGGAGGTAGAAGAGTATCATTGAATTTGTGGAGTGCTTTATGTGGACTAATTACAGAAACAGCTGGTCTAATTTGTCTGGCACAGCACTGTGTAAATACAGCTATATTGCCTCTCCTGTCAAATGATTTTTTTTTCATATCATGACATTGCCTGGTGCTGTTTAGATGTATTGTCAGTGTCCTTTTCTCAAATTACAGCTTCCCTGGTTAGGAATGCAATTTCAGCGTGAGGCTGCTGGCAATAAGTTGGTCAGAAGGATTCAGAAGATCTGCGATCTGGATTTGAGGAAAACAGTGGGAATAAAAGAGGGAGAAATATATATAAACCTCATGATGAAATGTTTTGCTAATACCACCCAACTACTCATATAAATACCCACTTAATAATTTGTTTTAGTAATCCTTCAGTTACCTCAATTATACTGTTAGCAATGGGAGAACTCTTTACCATCTGGCTTTATTGATTTTAGGGCATGCGGTGTTGAACTGGAAAAAATTTAGAGAGCTGAGACAGTGAATCAAATGTGGAGTCCCCTGGGAAATCCGCTAGTAAGTACATTACTGGACAGCAGAGAAAACAGCTAGAAGCCAAGCAGAATAAATAGAATCAGTCCCTATGGAAATGATTAAAAATGGGCAGCAGAAGGGAAAAGATCTACAAGGAATTTCTGCTAATGCTGGACTGGGAACTGGGCTGACGTACAGACCAGTGCTGTTTTCCCAAGATTTTTCCTGTCCATTCTGCATCTTTATTTAGGGCGAGGTTTCCTTCTTAATGCAAAATACGTAGCAATATGCCAGTGGGGGAAGTGCTGTGAGGTTAGCCCTGTCAGTCACTGAGGAGCACCTGGCCCCTGGGCAGAAATCCAGAGAAGCTTCTTGCCAAGGAAGTAGCTTATACAAACTGTGAACTGTGTCCACCTGTTAAGCATTGTATGCTCGTGATTTATGTCTTGCGCTACAGACATATTTGCTACAACTAGCTCTTTACATCAGTTTAATAGTTATTCTTGTACTTGGCACTGAATTTGCTTGCAAACACATACATGCAGATACGTGTATTCTTTCCCTGTTTATCTGCCTTCTGTTCTATTGAAAGGCTTTCTTTCCGTGCATGCTTCCAACCACAAATGCACATCATGCAATTAAACTCTGTATGCAGCACAGTGCTGCATTCAGTCGTAATGTTGAGCTAGTCTATGTTGCTTTTGAATTAGCCAGATAACTCACACGCTCCCCTCAGAAAATCAGCTAATGTGATCTTAAAAAATTTTGAGGAAAATAATTAAAAAACTGAAAATATTTCTAAGAATGATACCAAACCCCATTATTCTTTCACTGCAGTTACTTGCAAAATCTCATTTCAGTGTGATGAGAGCACTGTTTGCTGAGTGTGCCTAATTTGACATTACAACTGTGTGTCTTGGGAGATTAAGACATTATGTGGGCTGGAAGACATTAAGACATTATGCCATGTGCTGGAAAGCCCAGGTGCATTTGGTGCTCAGGTGAAAGAAGCCCTCAGTGAGGCACTGTTCAAATGTAACGTAGACTAAAACTTTTTTCTATGCTATATTGAGCAGGTAGAGGTGTATCAGGAGGGCAAAGGCACTCCACTAATACCATGTCAAACCCCCAACCAAAAGCACGCCTAAACATGTGAAGGGCAGAGCTTTTAAGTCTCTTCCACCGTTATCATGTTGATGGCTATTCTTTCATTGAGAGGCCAACTTCATGGCCTCATTTTGACATGTTTGCTTTTACTTAGAAGACTGTAAAATAGACATACTACACTCGTGCAAATATACGTGTATCTGCCATATTCACAGTGCTGTTCCTAGCGGTTCGATTACCTGGCTGGTATCTACTAAGTTTGAAGGCTGCATATTATTTCTTCCCTTTTGGGCGATCATAAATGGGTATTTGAGAAGAAGATTGATGACTTATTCTGCTTGTTCTGAAGTTCCATGGAGTTTAACTGTGGGAATCATAACATTGTCCTATCTATCCTGGTCATTTAAAAAATAAATGTGTTTCCTGTTTTTTCATCAAAGTACAGAGAGGTTAGAAGAGTGGAAGAAAAGGAGTATGTGATTTTTTTTTTTTATGAGATCTCTGGATGAAATCTTTCTAATTCAGTCTCCCTAGTCAGAGCTATTTTGACTGACATTCTGGTTAGAAACAAGCAATTTCTAGGCTTGGCTTCACATATCCTGTCATTGAGGATATGCCATTACTGCTTTAGGAAAGTAGCCATGATTTGTGAGAGCATTTCTTTCATTTTCAAGTGGATGCATAGCTTTTGGGATTGGAGAGAAAATCTTCAAAACATGTATCCTTACAATCAGAAGGCTAATAGAGAACGTACCAGTTTTAAATTCTGTAAAATCTCGTGCCTTTTAAGGCAATCTGATAGTTTTGGAAGCTGTATACCTGCTTCACAAGTGCTTGGATTTAGCACTGTAGAAAAAGCTAACTAGTGAACAAGGCTGCCAGGTTCTCACCGTAGAAAAAATACCTTCTTCAGCTACCACAGTAATCTTACCAGCACATGTTGACTCAATCTCACATTGGCACAGAAAGCTAGTGCCTGGGACATATTTAATATTTGTGTTTGTATATTGTGCTAAACTTTCACATGTGTTACAATGTCAGAAGAGGAAAGAGATTCTGATCCTATTTTCTGCTTTCTGTATCTTTACATGAACCAACATGCCATCCGCTGCCAGAAGCTGTAGGCTGTTCTACACATAAATTACAGGTATGCGTTAGGGGAGGGGTCACATAAGAGACCTGTATTTGTTCTGTTTCCTTCCTTAATCTGGAGTAAAATACTTTGTAGCCTGACATATCAGTGTGAGGTTGTGGCATATGGAAAACACACCCAAACCACTAAGGGCTGAAACAGATAATCTTATAGGCTGGGCATTGACATATAAGGATAAACCATAATCAAAGTCATCCAAGCCATGTTATCAACAAATTTTGAGGTTTCAGACAGAATATGAGCCAGATCTAAACCAGCCTTGGCCAACAAATTCTTTGGCATAAACCATTCTCCCTTCCTGCCTCACTCCGATCTCTCTCCATCGTTGAACAGCACTGCAGTGTATGCTGTATTCCAGTAGAGCCTATAAATGGTTGCATTGGGCTGAGGTAAATGCACATTACGTGGCAGTGGGTCCTTATTAGCTCACAAGCAGCAGTACTGTTCATTGTAGTTCTCTTTGGCTAGATGGATTGCTAGCAAAATGTTAGGTCTTGCAATTGGCATAGGAGACAAAGCAGATTTGTGAGAATGCTAGTGAGATCCCCAGACTTCTGCTTTCTCAGCTTCTGAATGCATGCGACAATATTACAGGGGATTTCACTGCTTATGAAACCAGTGTGCGCGTTATTTTCTTGTAACTGGGGATCTCTTTCTGCTCAGACCTCACAGCTCTCTGAGTGATTAACACTGTGACCTGGCTTGTGGCCTTTTCACAGAGCAATGGCAATGCACTCATGCTTTCTGAGCATGTGAAAATCAAGTTATTCAAGGTCTTTCCCATCTGATTGACCACACTGAAAGGCATAACGCAATGAAATTGTTTGTCTCCAAATGTCTTGGTTGTGTTTTGGCTTTGTTTGACCTAGCTGGTGCAGAAAGGAACTAATGTTTATTTTTCTTTTTTTTAAATCTCTTACTCCTACTTTTTTATTATTTATAGTACAATATTACTTAACCATATGCCTGTACTTAATGGATTTCTAAATTCCCAGTGCTGCATTTTAATATGACAAGCATATGAAGCCATTGCAAGCATTTGAAAATTTCTGTGAATATAGCGCATAAAATATCATAGAAATATAGTAGTCTGAAAGAGGCAGGGACAAGACACTGCCAAAAGTTAAGTGTCTTTCTGTTATTATGAGAACAAGTGTGTCTTTATCTGGGAACTGTTGAAACTTTTAGAAACAGGAAGATGTATCATATTGTATACTACGAAGAAGGCACTGTTTTATCATGCAGGAGTTTATGCAATTTACTGTAAGAAAGCAGCCTTATTACACTGATAAGGGATCACAATTTTTATTACATACATCTGTAACTGGAGGCAGAATCTGGGTTTTGTTGTATTTTTCTATAGTGCCTGGCATGGAGCAGTGTGATTTGGGTACATAGTTGCAACATTTTTATTTTTTTCAAGTCTTTCTTCTCTCACCCAGGCAAGATATCTAACAAGTATTTGGTTCAGGTTTGGCACTCCCATGCCATTCAGTTAGCAAATGTGTCACAAGCAGCAAGTGATGGTAAATTTTGGCGATTTACATGTGCTGCCTCCCTAACCATGTATGCAAATCAGATATAATCTTCTGAAAATCTTGTCTTTTTTTCATTCGTGCTGGCATAGTGTCAATGAAAACAGTTCAGTTGGTTTAAAATTACTGGGTGGATACAAGTCACTGATCTATACTGGAGTTAAAAGGACTGTTGATTAGATGAACCCACTGTACCCAGGGTCCAGTATATTGCAGGTTTAAGGGAATGTAGCTGTCTCTCTGGCCTCATTTATTGCAGTGTGGTTTCCATGTCATGTGATAGGGGCAAGGTTGTGCTTCTGCTTATGTTCCCCACTGTGATCAGTATCATAGACACAGCCACTGTTGACAGTGCTGTCCTAATTTCCCTGTGTGCAGTATATGAGGACGTTCACTGAGCATCTCACTTTTCTCTTCCCAGCAGACCCAAAACAGTTCAGAATCTTCATATGATTTAGCTCATTCCCTTTCTTGCCACTTTCCCTTACAGGTTTTCTTTTTCTTCATCATCCATAATCACAGACATTCCAGAAATGCCTTGCTTAATAAAAAATGTGGACAACCCTCCCACCTCTCAAAGGGCATATAAGCACATTTAGAAGGGGCCTTCATGCTTCTCAGTTTTGACAGTTCTTGCGCTTGTATTTTCCTGCCAGCTTTCCATGTCCACTTCAGTGAAACCTGGGAATTCAGGTGACCACACAGAGCTCATTTGTTCATAGCTAGTGTGTGGGAAACTAACCTAAGACAAATTGCTTTTGTGTAGACAGTCGGTAGGATGGGCGATTGAGTAAGCCCCGCAACAAAGGAGGGAGACTTACTCATCCACATGCTCGCCTCAGTGTTTGTGCTGGACTACATGGGGACTTGAGCCATCTAGTTTTTAATAGCATAAATTAGTAGAGGGAGGGTCATCTGGCACATGCCTGCCTTTAGCCCAGGAAGGTGGGCTAAAGTGCTATAACCAGTAGCAGAAAAATGTTAGCAATGAAATCAACATTGAAAGGATGCACAGTTTACAGCAGCCCTTCATTCAGGCTCTGATTTTGCATGTGTAATCATTAACACATCCTGTCTTGTGGCATTCTTATTTATATAGTATTGCAAGCAAAATTAAGCTATAGTTGAAAAAATCCAGGAGGACAGAGGAGTTTAAAACATCTGAACCCATGGTGGGAAGTAGTCTTCTAGCTCAGACAGACTGTAAATATGTCAAATTAACTGCCAGATTATTGTGAAGCAGTAGTCATATAAATAGTTACAGAACGTCATTAGAAACATTTAAACCACAACCCAGCACATCAGCATGACCAATATATTAGTCATATGCGATTTAGCTATGAAAAGTGGCTTTGCTTATGACATCAATGGAATATAGCTTTTGTTACCTCCTGTGTTTAGCTAGTACTTTACAGTTTGAATGACAATCCAATTGTGAAGAAGTGACAGAAAGTAGATGTTCTGCTTATAGATCTTTAAAAAAAAAATAAAAATAAAAAGACTAATGTGTAGATTAATGCCATAAAAGCTCTTTGCAAAGGAGAAGCCAGAGGGAAGAGAAAGATAATCTGAATGAAGTGAACTCTAAGTCTGTGAGAGGACCAGATTTGCTGCTGACTTAAAATATTAACTCGTGGAACTAAAATGAGCTGAACAGTAGCTGTGAATTTGGACATACATGGACTGGGGGGGACTAGGGTCACATCAATGGATGCAAATACAAAAAAAACCATCTTCAGGTTCCTGTTTAGCTTAATGGGCTAACTCTGGCATGTATCTGTCTGCTCAGCTGTGCGGAAGTCATATTGGTCACAGAGAAGCAGATATGACAATCTTATGGATGAGCTTCTGGTCATCTGATCCAAGGCAGACAGCGGCACATGGCCATCTTTATGATCTGTATGACAATAGTCTCTTTCCACCTCTAGGACCCCAGGATTTCATCATGTTAATATGTATAACTAAAAATAATTATTTGCACTGCAGTAATTTTATTTTTTTTTCTTTTTGTCTTGCGATACTTCTGAGCAGTACTGCTTGCAAACTCAAGCAGTGCATTCCCTTTCCGGAGCTAGGCCTTTAGCGCCCTCAAGTGAAGAAAACTGGCTTAAACAAGTGCTAAAATTGGAAAAAGCATGAGCTGACTTAAGAACACAATTCCAAAGGGGAACAATGGTTTAATTGGAAACAGTGCATCTTAACTCAGAATGTGCATCTAGCTCTCTTCGCTTTTCCAAATTAGTAAGTCCAATGCAGATGTGCTTCCAGCTACTAACAATACTTCAAATGCAACAATACTTTAAATGTGATGAGATCTATTAGGATACATTCAAAGTGCATTTATGACCACCTAAATAACAGGCTTGATTTTCAAACAGCCAGCTAGTTGTAACCTTACAGTGACATCAATAGGAGCTATAAGCAAAGGTTAGCAAGTAAGTCAGAGGGAATGCTTTGCTCATGGGTGCCGCCTGGTTTTTTTGTTCCATAGAATGCTCCCAAGTAGATGTGATTTTAGGCAGTGTTTCAAATTCTTCTGTTTGTTTTCTACGTGGTTTTCACTCCATGTATTGACTCCATACTATGTGGGTTTTTTTCTCTGTGGCGCCTGAAGAATTGGGATTTATAAGTGAAGCACGGTTTTCATGAAGATACACTTGTGAGGGGAAAATATGTATATATTCTGTCTACGGATCATTTTCGATATATCACTTTCAGTCCTTGCCTCCATCTGACAATTGATGTTTGAATTTCAAGCTCATCGTGTTAGTTGGTTATGTAAATCCCACAGAAATATTTCTATTCCCCAGTTGGATTAATAGATTATATGCAGCAGAAGTGGTTTGAAAACCCATAAGGGCAGTTCAGGCATGAGTAGCAAATAAAAAGGACATAAAGTGTTTTAGAAAATGTGAAAGCTTTTCCTTTCTGCACTGTGCAATCCCTGTGGACCCTAGAGAATCAGGCCATGCTGTGGATTGTTGGCTTGTCACAGTGGTGAATGGAATTTATTCTCATTTCATACCCTTTGGTTCATTGCAGTTTTGTAGTGTTACTTGCAAAGGTGCACAAAATTCCCTCCCTGTA
>NW_009646340.1:115369-126115 GCF_000708025.1 Charadrius vociferus | reverse complement strand
TAAGCAATGCTTGCTCCAATAAAATACATACTATTCCCAGTGTGAATATTGAAAAGGAGTTCTGAGTGTTTTGTCCAAATAAAACTGAATGGTTTAATCTGCGCAGTCTCTGAATAGCAGCCACAAGTCTGGCTGTGGCCTTCCATTTACATGGCTGTCTCACAATACCTGATCATAGATTGTTTAAGGACATATTAAACCACACAATCTGCCTGCGTAACTGTAATCTGGAACATACCCTCCAGTTGACTTTTGGATCAGTCCTGCTGACTTGCTGCAGCATGAACTGTTTTGAAAGAAGACATGAAGTGACCCATAAAATACAAACTAGAGACACCCATGGATTCCAGTTGGGCAAAGTAAAACAATCTAAATACATGAGCAAGAAGTAGTTTCTTTAGCAGTAAGTGATGCTTTAAATAGGCAGGGATGAGAAGAAAGTTCTGAGCCTTTTGAAAGGCCAATGTTGCATGCAGACTCCATTTTTTACTCAGCAGCAGTCTGGCCGTGTGAGCTCATAGTCTTAAATCTCTGACACTCCAACAAGGTCCCACCCAGAACTGACCCATCTTTCTGCAGCTGTTTTCCTTATACTAAGTGAGCATGGAAAATGCTTTGTGGGAATTAATTGTCTCCAGTTATGTGTGCCCAGAATATTACCCAGTGAGAGCAGAGATTGCCTCAGGGAAGACCTCAGAATAATACCCAGCCTAACCTTTTTTGCATGTGAGTAATGAAAAAAGGTCATAATCTCTCATAAAGGCTGCATCCATGGAGTTGCACTTTCTTTTGACTTACAGATTTTTAAAAGAACTATTCTCCACCTCTTCCACATTTCCTTTCTTGTATCCTCCGAGAGGAAGAGGGCTCTATTTCAAGAAAAGAGAAATGAGAGTGGTTCTGCGTTGCGAGTAGCAGTTCCTAGCATGCGATGCCTGTCACATGTGTGCACAGTGGCAGATCAGTAATAGCCCAAACGAGTGAGAGACAAGCCAATAATAAAATAAGAAAGCTTACAAATAACAGACCCACTATTCTCTGTCACAGACCCCAACCTAGGCAGAATATCATCATGGGGGTGAGTGCCTTGTTAGGGCATAAATACTAGTATTTCTGAGTTGCTTTATTGTGGCTGAGGAAAGCCCTCTGCTGCAGAGCTATCTTGTCCTCTAGGTTTTGTAAACTATGGTATTGCTGAAAGGTTTTAATCTACCCATGAGTACTGCTGCAGATCACATTTTGGTTCCTCAAATTTCCTATTTTATTATGTTTGTGAGAATAAGCTATAGATTTTTACCAGGTGTGCTGTTCTGGTGAGTAAACAGCACAGTGAGTTTTCTTACGCCATTAAAAGTAATACAAAAGCAAACTGGTGAGAAAACGGTACAGACTGAAGAGAAGTCAAGCAGAAAGAGCGGGTCCCATAAACAAACCGTATGCAACAAACAGGATCCATTGTAGTCTCCTGGTACAAGTCCAAAGTATTTGCTAGGGAAGAAGGACATCTAATATTTTTTATGCGTGTTTCTAGAAAATAAATTTGCAAATCCGTTTCAGATGCCTAAATTTTCTGTGTAGTGATATTTCTAGCACATGGCACCCAGTGAGGAGTGGCATATATTATTTTTTTTCAGATTATACTGCATGTGTGAAACTGTTTCCTGAAAGACGTTCCACTTGGCAGGGATGACTGGCTGTCTCTTTTGGTTTAAAATAACGATGATGTTGCTGCCATGCATAATAGGAGTTGATAAAAGGATGTGAGTCACCACACTACTTTTGTTTTGCTGACTTGTAACAGTTAACAACCTAAACATAGGACTAAACTCAGCTGCTGCTTGTAAGCTCAGGCCTAACGTTAGCTCTGACTCTAACTATATGGAAAACCTCAAGTCCTTTTTTCATCTTCCAGCTCCTGCACTAAATGCAGTTTCCTGGACTTTTAGGAGATCACCTTACTGAAATTTAAACTAAGCTCCATCCTCCTTGTTGGTAACTCTAAGCAAGCAGTCCTTCTTTTCCACAAAATTAATACTACTTCTCCAAGCATCTCTGCTTTTATCCCAGTGAGTGAAGGCCTGATCTTAGCTCATATTTCCTAGCAAATTTATTATCTAACCCTAATCCTAGCCTTAAGTCTAACCTCACTGTTTGCTCTCAGCTAGTGACCCATAGCAGTCGGAAAAACAATTGTTCGTCAACACCTGCTGATATTAACAGTAAACTTGCCTCATCTGCTTTTTGAATACCTTTCTGAACAATTCCTTGTATACTCCAGGAAATCAGAACACTACCCCAAACATTAGCCCCAGTCCTATCTTTGACTGTGATGTTAAACCTAAGGAGGAAACACATCTCCGGCCCCCTCTATAACTGAACACAGTCTGCATCATCCCAGTAGTTCCTGCTGTAAACAGATCCTGCTGTAAATTTCGTGTAACCACCCCTGTCAGACTCAGGCCTAACCTTAATGCACTTCCCCTGATGAGTCCAAACTCTAACCCTAACTCTACCTTGACAATAATTCTAATGCTAAGAAAAGACCTTTATCACCTCCAAAGACGAATATAATTGGCAAGCCTTGGTGGTATGAGTGCTACCGTGAACCCAGAGACCTATTCTAAACTGTAGCCTAACCTCCCTTAAGGCGTCAGAACCCAAAGCTTAACCTGCATCCTAATCTTAAACCTATGCTGTATGCTCTTGTTATCTTGAAGAAAGCAACCACTTTCAGCCTGACAAACATATGTCTGTAGCCACTGATGATACCAGCCCTCAACTAATGCAAATTTCTCCTTGTAAAACAGGCCTAGCAAAAACCCCAGTGAGTTTCAGTCCTAACAGGAACCCTGACCAAAACGCACCCCTTGACGAAGTTCAAAACTAAATGTATTTCAGTACCTATTGACGTTTCTGCCTTAAGTCTATCCAAATAGATGCTTGGAGACCAGGTCTAACACTAGCTCTTCTCTCTTACAAGGGCCTAACCCTTTCCCTGACTCTGAACCTCAACTTATTAATACAAAGCACTATACTCAAGAGTGCCTTTTCCTCCAGATCTAACTTCAGCTCCACACCCCTAATCCTAATCACAGTAATGATTCTGGTGCAAATCACAAGAGTGGGTGAAAGTAGTCTGAAAACTGAATAGACTCCATCTCCCAGTATGAGCACTTGTTACTCAGTGAAAGTCCATACGTAACTATTCTTTAACCTCAGTAAGTCTCAAACTCGAGCCTACCTAGAACTCACTTTAAATCGGAGAACCTGCCATTCACCAACTTCACATTCTTCATACGCCACTAACAGTCAAAGAGCTCATTGTAACTGAAGCCTAGGATTGACTCTTGGCTCTTTTAAGTCCAAACCATAACCTCAGTTGTAACCCTACACCTAGGAATTCAGATACTACTATATGATTCGAAAGACAAGTTTTTTGCTTGATATACAAGTTTAAAAAAATCTCTGTAAAACTGTCTGTTCAATCCATTTCTTAAAAACTAGCTTGTATCCATTTTGCTTCTCCCGTGAAAACTAATTCTGTCCCACAATAAAAATCCTAAAATCAGAACTGATAATTTGGCTGACAATACATGAAGAGCTTCTGCTGCTTAATTAGTTCTGCAATGCTGCTGACAGTAATTACAGCTTTTTTTGTGTCAATAACTAAGTCAGCATCCCTCAAAAAAGACTCAGGGCCTTATTTGCCTTTTAGTTATGTCACTTCTGCATCACTGTAATTTCACTGGTAACAGTAGAATTACCCTTAATTTACACTAATGTAAGTGAAAGAAGAATCAGATGTATAGACAGCAATAGCAAATGCGGGCAGTTCTTGGGAGAATGTTTTTGCAGTCACATTTCTGATTGTGAGTGTATTTGAAAAAGATGTATCTAAAAAACCTAGCATGTGGAGGTGTAATGTATCAGAACAATAAAACAAACACTGGATCCCTATATAGCATTAAGCAATATCCTGTATAAACTACACAGCAGCTTCAGAATTCGTCTTTCTAACACTCAGCAACAAAAATCCAGAGGAATGCGCTTGCTTTTTACTGCAGGTATTGGAGGTGAACAAACAAACAAATTTGTACAAGGGACACCAAAATATATATGTATAAATGTTTACCCCAGTTGATGATCTGTTCCAGTTCCTTTAAAATGAAACAAAACAAAACAAAATAAAATAAAAATAAAAATATACAGATGAATGAATTCTAGAAAAAAATAGAGAACTAGAAAGTAATCAACTACTTGAATCTTTTAGCAGATACATCAATTATAGGAAAGCTCAAAATGGATCTCCTTGGGCTAAATTTGAGTCCAACTCATATTGCTGTAAATCCAAAGTCCACTGAATTCAGTGTGATTTACAATGGGTAGGTCAGTGAAGATGTTATACAGCAGTCTTATTGTTAAATAGTTCAGGTCCATGCTTAACTAGAATTGCGATGAGGTACGATCCGTGATTAATATAGCTATGCTGGCAATGTTTCTTGTTGTGGTTAACATTATAAAGACAAAACTATACTTTGCTGGTAGCTAGAACCAATTGCCAGCAAAGCAGTTCTAGTGGTTCCTCCTAGGAATGCTTTGCTGGTACCACACGGGTGTGAATTTATCAGGGAGGTGGATAATAGGTATCTTATGCTGTGGGGGTCTATCTCTTAAGCTGTTTGGGCAAACTTCGCAGATTCACTGCTTCAGACTTTCACCATTAATATCACTGCTAGAATTATCCCCATAGCATCCTCGTATGTTTATACTGCCAAAGCAGTTCTCATATAGACTTGGCCCTGCTCTCAGCCAAGTACCATGTGAATTCCAACAGCCTGGGGGCAGGTTTGCTAAATTCCACTCACTTAAAAAGTCTGTTAATTAATTTGTCTTAGATTTGATATTCCAGCTAAATAATTCTAGTAGAGACTAAAATTTTGAGGGCAAAGCTAGAAAAATATTTTAAAGAATTATAACAAATCATGTTATGTATTTATACTGCCTTAAATGGTCTTTGTAACCTCCTAATTTTTTTTTTTCTGTTGTGCTGTTGCTTATTACTATTTACATTCATTTTGGTTTATTTCATTGTTTTGCAATGTAATGCTATGCTGTTTGAGTTTCAAGTACCGAAGGAAAAAATTAGACTATTCCATTCTTTCCTTATCGTTAGATTTTTTAAATTAATTTAACATTTATTTTATTAATTCAATTGAAATAAGTTTTGAAATGTTATAGGATCATTTCCATGCGCATTAGATAGGATAAAACCTAGAAAACAAAATAAGAACCCAATCGTACTTCACCCAGGTGTACCTCACTTCATCCCACCTGTCATTAAGCACTTAACTGATATGCCTAAATGAGGAACCTATGGTATTTTGAACCAGGATTTGGATTTGGGGACTTCAGTCACTAAACTCCTGCATTTAGGTGAGATAAATCTGAACTCTGATAAAAAAGGCTCCAAATACGAGCACTTTAAAGGAGACAGAATCCAAAATTAATGGCTTACCCCTATTTTGCCTGTGTCTGCGCACAGAAAGAAGGCTTCCTGAGCAGAACTGGACTGGTTTTCTTGAGACAGAAGTAGCGTCTGAGTAAAACTGTATACAGGTGGGAGGATCTAATCAGTTTACATCCCAGAGCACTAGCCCTGGGGATAAATGAAAAGAGAAACGGGAAAGTTTGTTTGAGGAGGTGTCCTGAGAATGATCTGGCTACTTGCACTGGCACATTTCAGAAAGGTCTCTTGTCTGTGAATTCTCATAAAATCTAGTTTTAGGCTACACAGCATCCAATCAATTGTTGATGGGTTAACTATTGTGCTGGAAAAATATGTTAGAAGTATTGCTACCACATATGCAACACCAGAGAACAGGCAGTTCCAACATGGTTAGAACTTTACATTTTGATAATAACAGCTGATCACTTCAGCCAAGAGAAACAGACCAGTGTGGTATGGTAAGCCCCACCGCCGAAATTTGAACTCCAGGATATCAATTTAATGCTGCTGGCCTGGAAGTAAACTGCCCTGACATTCACTGCTTGTTATATTAGCCTTTCCTCCTTAAATGAAGTCTTGCCCGTCAGTACCATTTACTGCCAACTGACAGACAAGAATTGGTATCGTTGCACTTGGAGTGAGCTGAACATGCCGCAGCACCTCGAGTTATTCTACATTTTGACCTTCTTGTAAAAGTTCTTGACAAGGAGCATTAAACACAGATGCACTGAGCTGCTAGCAATTCCTCAAGCCACTGGACCAGGCTGGAAAATTAAAAACTAAAAAAGCATTAAAAGCCTTTATGTTTCTATAGACTACCACGGACATATTTTTCTTTGTCATTTTCAAGGCCCATCTGCATCTTAGCGTGATTCACAGAAAACATGGTAATAGGTTTTGTTTTTTTCTAGTTTTCTCTTCTCTGAGAAAGATTTATTTTCTTTTGTTTTGTTTTCTCACAGATATTACATCTCGTGTCATCTTCCAAGACTCCATTGGTTTGGGGATATCAGGATATTGCTGGGTGAGCTGCACATACAAGGAAGAAGGATCGTGATTTGTTTCCAACTTGCATGTAACAAGACAGAAGCCACAGACAAAGTATTCCACCCTCTTTTTCTTCACAGAGTTTGTACATTTACTGGTGTCCTTTCTCCCTGCTTTCCAAATGGAGCAGAGCGTTGCTGTGTCCTGCCCCTCAACCTGTCCCAAAACGGCAGTGCAGCATTACATTTCAAGAATGTACAAAGGTCTCTCACCAGCATTTAGAGAAGGAAAATAAAGACTCTGTCTGCACTCCAGACCTCCTGGGCAGTGTGAGATCATCGGTGTTGGCAAGGAGACAGTTTAGCATAGATTACAAGCTATCTGTTTACTGCATATGGATTACACATGATCATACAAAAATCAAAGGCAGGCATTAAGCCTAATCGAGGGGAAAAAGTACATTTCTGCAAAGAGGGGTTAGCAATTAGAACCATCTGCCACTGTGCCCGGGACCCAGCGTTGACGAGGGAAGGAAGGAGGCTGTTCCTTGGACAGCTTTTTCAGAAGCTAGTACTAGCAGATCAATGAGCAGTCTATACCCAGTTAGCTCTGACGATATATCTTGCATATATGCATTTCTCAGGCTGTGTTGGATTAACTTGTATGTTTGAAATAACAGTGTGGTCAACCATGGCAACTGTGCACGCTGCGGTCTGTGCACAATCAGTCTGTGTCAGGAATCTGCTTCCTTTTGCCTCAAATCCTACAATAATAAAAGGCAGGCAAGGGAAGGGCATCCTAGATGCTAACAAAGGTCTGCAGAGACTTACCTGAACATTATCTGTAACAAGAAAGGATGAGGTTCTTTGGGAGCTTCAGAGTATAAAAAGGACCTGTCCATAAGAATGTAAATGATCATAATAGTTCTTAGTGTAAATGAGAATGAAAGCCCCCCTTTTTGAATAAGCATCCCTTAATGCTTGGGCTCTCTGCTCGTTTTCCTATTCTAATAACCACACGTTTCATCTTGTTCTGGCTGAATTCATAGCTTTTCAAGAGATAGGTCTTACTTCCTTAATGTTACTACTAAGAATAAAAACTTAGTGGAAGCAATAACATTCTATCACCTTCCCAACATGACTGTTTTTCACTCAAGTCTGACTACTGGCTAACCTGTATCAGCCAAATCTTCCCTTCTGACTTGGCCATCATGTTCTCCAAGACATATTGTTACCTCTACTGAGACTGTAGATTTCAGCACTGAAATGAAATGATTATTGAGTCCAAGCACAATGAGTTTGTCTCTTGACTTCTGAGCTCTCAATGTCAGTACTTGACTCTGTGACAGGTGATCCTGTTCTCTCTTTTTTGTGTAGTATTTCTCCATCTCTCCCTTTGTAATAGACAGGCATTATTAGGGAGACATATTAAACCTTTCCTTATTTTGGATGTGGTAAATTAAACTAGCCAGAAGAAATTGGATATTGTTCCTTTTTTGGTTTTTTTTTTTTTGGTCAGTAATGAGGCTCTTATGTTTTATACTGAATTTCTTGCCCTTCAGAACAGAGCAAATTAACTTAGATGTTGCCTGGTCAGTAAGACAGTCAGTGAGATACCCTGTGGAGAGGATTTGAGAGCCTGCGGTATAGCAGAGCTTCAGTGGAGCTGGGAGTAGGAATTAAAGAAGGCAGCTGAGTCATGAGATGCACAGCAAGCCACATTCCTAATTCCCTCCCAGAGACACACTGAATCAGCATTAACCTGAAAAGCCTATTTTTCAGACTTTGCCTTTTTGGAACAAGGTTTTGAAAACTACAATTAAACCCCATAATACTATCTGTATTTTAGATTTTAATGCAAATGAATTCAACCACCTGGCGTGTAAACGATCTCTCAACCCCCTGATACCAAAAGTGTTTTACTCAGAAATGGCACACTTAAGTGATCACAGGCTTACAAAGATATACAAGTAGGGTTTAAAACCTTAATATGTTCACAATTCCAAAGGATATTATGAAATATCTCATGGCACTGGATACCACATACAAAATACTAGACCAGGTAATGATTTAATACCCAACACTTTTAGATGTGTAACATACTTTAGAAATAAATAGTAAATATATAAAATGATTACACAGCTGATACTATTTCAGAATAGCAGCATTCTGAATCCTGCTAGGAAAACACCAGGAAAAAATAAGGGCTACTTCAGCATTCTGAAATCAGCTGCATTTTTCTAAATATTTATTGCTCTTAAAGAAGCATACATTACATGGTTTCACTATATTGTGCCATGACATTAATACTCCAAGTATCAGCACAAAGCTTGAGGTTGAAATCTACTCTTAGTGTCAAAACAATTATGTTATTGAGGCTACAAGAAGAGTGAAATCAGCTCATCGATATGATAACAGCAAATAATGTCTTTTGTATAGGACACCAGAAATTCAAACAAAATACAGGAAGAAGACGACTGTAAGAAGATGTCAGTAGAAAAAAAAAACAAACCAACAAACCAAAAAAACCCCAAACTATAGTCACAATCTGGAAATGTCTTCATTTAAAAAAAAAAACAAACAAAACAAAACAACAAAACCAAACAAACATTTAATACTCTGATTTCTATATTATTTGTCTCTATTTTTCTGATATTCCCATCACCATGGTAATACAGTCCTTCCATCTGCTAATGGATAGCAGTTAACATCCAAGCCAGATATTAGGAAGAATTTCCTAATTGGATAGTTCATGAAACACTGGAGGCAACTAACTGAAAGGCTGTTGAATCCCCTCTATTAGAACTTTTCATGAAGAGGCAACATTCTGCCTTTGTGCTTCGAGATGGACTAAGTGATCAACTAAAGTGCTTCCCAGCCTCGCATTTCTGTCATTCTGACTTGGAATAGTGATTCATTCTGAAATTACATTATTCACTTAATGCAGAGGAAAGTTCAAGTCGGTTGCCTTATGACAGCTTCAGCTGACGCTCAGAAGGACTTTAACCTTCCAACAGTGTCTCACCTTTATTACGTGGTACATTTTCTGGTAGCAGAAGAGGCAGAACATACTATTACTGTCAAGTGAACAGGTATAACTAGCGGATTTTTGAGGCAGTTACACCCTGATAAATTGTGATTTAATGACGAGCCATGAAATCACACCCATATCACACTCGAACTGCTGATTTCCAAGGAAAACCCAAGTCTACAGATGCTACCAAATCTTTACAATGGTTTCTAGATAGAGGCACTTCCCTGCTTCTTATCTGGCCTTGTTGTAATTTCCGATTCCCCATCCTCCAACTCATATTTTTCCATACAAGTGGAATCCTCAGCTCTGTGTGAACCAGTCCACATAAACCTATGGACAGTCAAAGTGGTCACAAAGCACCTGTCCATTTTCCCCATGAAATAATACTGAACTAGTGCTTTGCACAGGTGTTTGGGATTGGAGCCTTTGTTAGTGGTTTCTAGGACAAAAATTACAGCTCTTGACAACTTGACACTAAGGATCCATTAATGATATTTTAAAGAATTACAGTCCTGCTGCTTGGGAAATAAGGAAATAAAATTACAATCCGGACAATCCCATGTGCCCCTGTATTCTCAGTTAGATGTGGTCATCAATTTAATTAGGTCCCCTTGTGGCATGACAGAGAGACAACTGTGTGCCCATGGTGGTTGCCAGATTATGGTGGAGTGTGTCAACAGAGTCCATTACCTCTGCAGATTATTGCCACAGATTATACCAGCTTTCAAAGAGTCCAGAGGTTGATTTTGGCTGTAAGGGAGAAGATGCAACTGGGCATAAGGTTATAAGAGGAGACTCAATTTCAGCGAGTTGAAATTTACTTTTTCATGATTCTTCTTTAACGAACGACTTTGGGTCTTTCACACGTGGACTTTGTCAGTGCCTCTTTATAGGACTCATTCTGTGAAAGTTACCGGCAATAATGCAAATGTTGAGATGCTTAGATTAGAAGCATTATAAAAATGAGTATTACAGTAATGTAACTTCCCTTTCGATAGTTATAACTTAATGCAAATAATTGGGGCAGTAACTACTTGCAGCCCTTACTGAAATTCCTACCCAAGACCCAACAGACCAATTCCCACTTAAGCATCTTGCATTACGGCAAGGAATTTGGTCGGGTTTTCCCCCCGGAAAGTGCAGGGACAAGAAATGAGGACAATTCTTCCCAAGAAGCCGGGAGCGGGGGTTGGGGGGGAGAGGGGGGAGCCCCGTTCCCC
>NW_009646340.1:75470-114656 GCF_000708025.1 Charadrius vociferus | reverse complement strand
GGCCCCCAGCGGCGGGGATGCCGGCCGGGGCCCCGGCTGAGCTCTGGATTTTGGGGTGGGGGGAAAGTTCTCTCTCTAACACGAGACGTGCGAATACGAGGGGAAAGACCCCAAATATCTCTTTTATTAAGTTCCGGTCTCGGTATGAAATAAAAGGGGGTTGGGTTTGTCACTTCAGAACCAATTTTGAGAAAATTAATTACAAGCTTTTAAACTAGGAAGCAGGCTGTTTAAGGCCCTCGACTCATGGAGTCACAAATCTTTCAGGACTAGTAATCTTCTGACGTCTCTCCAGCTCATGGTGGGACTGGCTAAGAACAGTTAGAAGCGTAGCCAAATACATACAATGTCTGTGGTGTCTTGCAGAACTAAAGATACTTTTTGTGAAGTTGGTAGACTGGTCCTGAAATCTCCTGCAAGTACAAATTGATCATATAGGTTGCTGTGTTAAAGTTCTGAAAACATATGGTATATCATGAAGGGGAAAAAATAAAGTGGGTGAAGCAGTATAGCTCTTAATAGTTGGAGTTCTCTGTGGCCTTTCTTACTCTGCAAAGGTGACATATCTCTTACAGTTTTGTTTGCTTTGCACCAATATTTTTCCTTTGATTAGGGAATACATTTACTGTATCCAGAACAGAAGATAAGTTGAGTATTTAAGGAAACTGCGCAGATACAAGTTCTGTCAAATGCACTGTGAAAGCAAGCTTCAAAAGTAGCTGTCGTTTTTACCTGCCTTTCCACGCCTTCAGGAAATTTGTAGGAGCTAATTGTAGTGGTGGTATATCCAAAGAAGGGTAACCAGATAGAAGGGTATTTTTTATTATTAGAGTTGATGTTTTGAGTGATAGTATAACATGCGTGCGCCCCAGCAGCTAGAGACTACTTTTCCTACTTACTTCCTTTTCCCGATTTGTTCCGTAACTCCCCCAACATTCACCCAACTAGTTTACAGGACACGGAACCTGTTCCTCTGCTATGTAAATATATTTAGAGGCTGAGAAGGGGAACTTTCAAGAAGGATTACTAGTGAAGGTCTTTATGTTTACTAACACATCAAAGATTATGATCTTGGGGGATGGGTACTGAGCAATAGCCACCTATTAGCACTTGCATGTTGGATTGTAACTATTCTATGTCTGTATTTTTTAAGGTACAGTATGTTTGAGGTTGATGGACATTTTTTTGCTAATCTTGCTTGGAAAAAAAGTCCATGTGCTTTCCTAGACTAAAGCAGAGGTCAGCATGAAAAGATAACCTTCTATTGCCCAACGTCCTGCCCTGGCAGGGCCTTGATTACGGTACTGAAGGATCTCTTTTATGATTGGTGAATGTTGCTGCATCGTTTTAAGTTAACAACAGGAATGTGGTTTCTTTTATTTACATGTGACTTTTTTTTCCCCCAAATTTTATTCTGTTTAGGTTAAGCTCTTTTTTATACAAATGGAAAAATCAATTTTATTTGCATTTACTTAAGTTATTTAATATAAAGACTATGACTTCACTTTCAAAAGTGCTAGCTTAATTATCGAGCCCTGTGCAGGAGTAAATATGCTAGGAAACGTGGGAAGAGCATTACTTGCAGTCTGAGGAATTCAGGTCAGACTTCGTAATCTACACAAACTGTTATGGATGAAAGAAGCCTCCGTGTTTTTAATATAAAAGTCCAGTTAACTCTGAGTAAAATTAATTCAGTTTGAGAGAAATGTAAAGTTAACTTTATGGAACTGGTGATTGTCAGCTGTGGTCATTTTTTTTTTTTTCTTTTCCCTATGCCATACTTTGAATAATCCTTTTCTGCCTCTTAATAAATTCCATTTGCTGTGCTGTCTTATTTATACAATGGTCTTTTTAATGGAGCCATGAGGTATTGTACCATTTATAAACCAGTCAACACAAGTATGGGTCATGTGTAAATATCTGCTCTTGGTACTAGGGAAGTCTGTGATGTATCTCTTTTCTAAATAGAGAGGAACTGGTGTATTCTACAACTACCCAATATAAATGAACCTGCAACTATTTCTACAATTTCTCTGGTGGTGTTACTGCAATAGTGTTTCTGTTAATTACATCTGCTTTAAATTTTTTGTTTGGTGAGACAGAGGAGTGTATTTCTAACCAAAGGAATGATGTTATTTTCTTTTACATAAGTTCTTTATTGTTTTGAATGTGTTCAACTCCTGAGAACTTAAGTAAATTACTACTGAAAATTGCTGTCATTCTTATGTAGGAAATATAGGGATTCTCTCATTCTAATTTTAATCTGTTCTAATAGTTTTAATAGTTCTAATTTTAAGATGTTCTTACCCTTTTTTCTTTTCCTTTCCCAGTTAATAGCCTTCACTGGACTAATACTGTGCAGTTTTGGACTACAAAATACCTTCATATCTTTGTAGAAATGAGAAGTAACATAGGCTCAGATAGAACGTAAATACAAGAAGTGTGGGGAACAAAACCAGTTCCCAGTTGTGCTTTCTGGGGTGGGTTTGTTGGTTGTTGTTGGGTTTGGTTGGTTTTTTTCCCCTCTGTCCACCCCTTCCTTTGAAATATACAGCGTTAATGTTGAGCAAGCAGAGTTTGAATGCATTCCTTCATTCAGTCTCTTGCCTCATCAGTAGGTGTAACGGTTGTATCCTGTACTCTTAGTGCCAGTAAACCCCAGGAGAGATTGGGAGAAATGGAGGTTTTTAACCAGAGAAGCTGTTTTGCTCTGCTTTAGAAAGCTGTGTTTTTAAGAAAACTTGTTTTCAACAGACAGCCAGTGTGTTGTATAAAAATAGTTGCTTAATAAGCATTTACATGCTCTAGGTACACATGGTTTTTAGTAAATCTACTGAAATAATCCCTCTCCCGAATAATTTACAGTGGAACACAGTATGTATCACAGCAGTTCATATTGGTCTAATGCTAATTGTGTGCCTGGGTCTGTCATATAAACTATTACTCTTGCTGCCTTAGGACTGTTTTTAATGACATACTGTGCAGCCAACCTGGTTATGTGACCTTCTTTGATTGCCTAGGCACCTCCAGGTACTTGTCTTCGAGCTTTGTAAACACCAGAATTTGTTTGTTTAGCTTGTTAATGAGTTTAAAAATAATCTCTTAAACCATGCCTTTACTTATGAATCTAGTTGTGTGTTTAACAAGTCTCTGGATATAAATGACAGATGTCTAAAATAAGTTTGCATTTCTTAGTTTAGTAGCCTCTTGGCTAGCATGTTTTGAGAATGCTGGGATGAAGAGGAGGTAGCCTTGCTTCATTGTGGCAGCCTTTTCCAAAGGGTTCTCTGTGGATCGATAGAATCAATAAATGTGGGGTCATGGTTTTTTTTTATTTAAGTTTAAGGCAGCCTGGAATTAGGCAATGCAGTAGGCTTTACTGGGTTGGGCAGAGGGAAGCTTTTGCTGCTCTTCCACGTGTTTGTATTGGCACTGCTGTCTGGTCTTCTGGCAAGCTATGGGAAGGCATTGCTTGTGTCCTTGTGCTAACACAAGCCATGCCATTTTCTGCACGGGAACTAGTTTGCTTCCAGTGAGGCAAACTTGACTGTATGTTAACAAGCATCCAATTGCAGGCAGGCAATTATTTCCTCCATTTTAATATATAGCTTTCGATACAGGCAAGCTTAAACCATCCATCTAATATAGAACAGTAGGTACTCTCAGCATGAGCTTCGTCCTGCTTTTATTATGGCCAGAAGTTCTGGAAGAAATTGCTGCAAGGCTTTGCTTGTTATTCCGGTTGTGTTGCCCGCTAGGAATGCTGATGGGCTTGTGCTGAGTGGGCAGCACACGTAGTGCCCGGAGCTGAAGCCGTTCTTGACTGAAGCAGATGCAACGTATGCTGATAACGTTCTGGCCTTGAAAGTAGCAGGTAGCTCTGGTACCGAAAGCACCGAGTGAGGGGTCCGTGTTGTGCTGCGATGCCCAGACGTTGACCAACATTCAGAGTGTGTTCTGATGGGAATGGAGTTGTGCCCCTTGGTTCTGCAACTGGAAGAGGAGAGTGACGGTGGCAGTAGGTTTCTGGAAGCTGGCTGTGCCCGGCCGGGGCTTGGCAAGCTGTTCATGGCAACAGACTTCAATTAGGCAACAATTCCTGTTTCACTCACTTTTGGTGGTCAGACCACCAAATGAGTGCTTCAAATGGAGGTTTCCAAACGGGCTTGATGCAATCAGTAGCAGAGGCATGCCTGTAACTTGCTTTTGTCCTTTCATTTATTGTTTTCTGCCAGCATTATCTATTGAAATACTGTTGTGGTGCAGATGTTTTAATATGGCTTTAGAAAAGCCTTTATATAATAAAATTGTGGGGAACTTGGTCAGGCCTTGGTTAGATTCATTTTTAAAAAAAATTATGGAGTATTTCTGAGAGTGAAATTGTCGTTGGTGTAATATGGAGTGCTATTCTTTTTTTTTTTTTCCAGTGAAGATTTAATGTAACTATCAGTAAAGATGGGCATGATCATGTCTCCTTAAGGCTAAAATATTAATGAAGTTTTGATTTCAAAACTTTTTTTGCTATACTGCTTTGCTAACAAACCATATCGGGGGAAAGTGATCTCTTTGAAAGAAAGAGAAATTATTTCAGTAGGATATGGAGACTTGGAAAAAATTAGCATTACTTGATTGCACCCTAAACATGGAAGTGAGCACTTTTGTAGCTGAGAAGCACATATCCTAACGATGACACCTTTTTTTCTTGTACAGTATTAAATGTTACAAAATAACCTTTTTATTTACTTGGGTGGACTCATTGCTATACTATTTCTACTATAGTTTGATTTATTTTTTTTTTAACAAACAATGTCTAGGTGAGGAATTTTTTTTTTGGACTTTCCCTGCCTCCTGCCCCCAAGAGACCCCCCAACAAACCTTCCCTGTCCACCTCCCACAAAATAGCGTGACACAATGAAGATGGTGTGTGTGACCTTCAGCTTTCCTTCTGCCAGCAGTTGAAAGCATTGGGAAGAAGGATGCCAAAATTGAACTGGATGAATTAAGACAAGTTTTGAGTAATAGGTTGGCCAGACTAGTGGACACTTAACAGGTTTCAGCTCAAAGATCACAAAAGTTAAGCTTATCCACAACTTCTGAAGTGGCAGCTGCTGAGGAGGAGTGGGTAAGTGGGTAAGTGTGCAAACAAGAAAGCCCCTAATGAAAACTCATGTTCACCAAGTTAGATGTATCAAATATGGATTTATTTTTTTTACTGTATCATTGATGATATTCACTTTATTGATCTGCCAATGGGAAAAAAACTTGCAGCAACTCTTTTATGTGTAAAATAGCTTTCTATTTCATGTGCTGTAGAGTATTAAGAAGGTATCTAATCTGACTTGACCAAAACATTATCAAATCAAGGAAGCCTTTCACTTTCAACCTAGACAAATTGTCATTTTTAGTGTCAGGAGGACCACTTGGCTAACTCACAGAGTCTTTCTGCTTTGGAAAAATAAACTTAGTTCAGGGAGTGGTGAGTTTTTTGCAATCGTAAAAGCAAACAAACAAACAAAAAACCAACAACCAAACCTGTAAGCCCTAGTTCTACAAGGCTTCTGAAGTCCAGCATTAACTGTGGTGTAGCTGACCACCCTGGCATCCTGCTGTACTGGGGATTCTGGCTGTAGCTAAAGTTTGCCTTTCTCTGCCAAGACCTGGAGGCAGGATTAAGTGTTCTGAAAGCTACCCAGAAAACTGTGTTTTAGGCAACTAGTTCCTGTAGGCGACAGGAGTACACTGCTCTAACAGTAAGACCGAGCTAAACAGGGACAACAATAAATTGGCAGGTCCTTTAGTGTGTGTTATTATCAGTAGCTCTGTGAATCAAAGTGTTGTGTTAAAGATAGGGCAATAAATAAAATAAAGAGGACTGAATTCAAATTTTGCTGAATTGAACTTCTGACTAGCCATTTGATTGATAAACCAACTGGATACTGGAATGAAGAAAATGGTGATACGAGAAGTGGTGCTGTATTGAGATGTACGTTGTCTGTCTGTTTGGCATGGGAAACCTTGGTTATTTCTTATCGGCCGTCTCCATTCTGTTGACTCTCCTTATTAGTTGAAGCCTGAAGTATTAGAGGATGACAACGCTGCACTTGCACTTTTGCAGAGCTGCAGAGTTACTTCTAATTCTGAAATCCCAGGCACTGGGGCTATGCGCTTGGCTCTGCTCGTTGCCTTGCCGCTGGCTTGTGCAGTCCTTTAAAACTACCGGGCATGGTGGTTTGTGATGGTCTGGGTTAGAAAACGGTGGGCTTCTGAACAGAGCAGTGATGCATTGTGGGCCTGTGGCTCTTCAGTTTTTCTGTTATTTGTTGACTGTAGGGTGGATAATGTTCGTTCAGGTCTTGTTCCATCATTTATTGCGTATGGATATCATACTGCTGCTTCCTTGACTGCTGACTGTGGTGACTTTCATGAATGAGAGAGTATGGCAGACAGGATAGCAAGTCCCAATCCTGCATGTAGATTATAACTACAGTCTGTGAGTGATACAGGTTTCCTCTGCATTTTCTTTCCTCTTTCTCTATAAAATAGGGGTAGTAATGTTACAAAATAAGCATACTCTGCAAGGATTGATCCTTGTAACATTCATTGAACAATAGAACTGTGCAAAAACCTGTAATATGTGTTTGCAGCGGTCATTTTCCTTAGCATGTTTTGTGTATTGATGCTTCTGAGACAGAAGAAATTATTGAGGTTCACAGCACTGAAATCATCTGAACTCTGAACATCTAATCCCAAACAATGGTGCCTCTCCAGAGTTGTGGAAAACAAATATTGAGTGAATGATCTGTTTCTGGTAACTTTGCAGTTGAAACAGGTTTTGTGGGCATGATAATTTGCAAGCATATGAGAGAGGGTGGGATGGATAGGACTCAACGTGGTGTTACAAATGATTGTAGCTGTGCAGCCTTACTGTGTGTGCTATTTTTGATATTATTTTCAGTGTTCACAGTATGTGCTGGTGTGGTGCCGTTCTGGTCTGTATTGTGCATCATGGCGATACGTTAGAAATTCTCAAAAAAACATACTGGGATCTTTGGGATTTGATGCTGTGTATGATAGAAGTGAGAAAAAATTAAATACAGGGAAAAAGTTTCTATGAAAAGTGTGATTTGGTTTTTTAATTTTTTTTTATAAAAAAAGCTCTGCTGGCAAAATGACAGCGTGCGTTCAAGATTTCTTATCTCTTGGGAGTTTGTTCAGCTGATGTCATATTGTGAGGTTTAACAAAAACAGGCTAACTAGTATTGTAGGTGACAGGAAGGTCTGATGCATTGAACTAATGGTTTATGCAGTGGCTTAAAGACTTCTGCAGACCAGAGCTCTATGGTGTAGGCTTAGTCTTGAATAAAAATAGCATACTATATCTGTGTTTTTCTAAAGATGCATTTTGTTAAGAATGTTTGGAAAAATTAGCTTTTTCATGTAGAAGTTGAGATATGCCTTCCAATAAACAGTCTAAGTGTCTACAATCTCTGAAGCTGAAGGTGTTACAGGAAAGGAATAGCAAATACTGAAGTGTAAGATTTCTGGTTTGAAGCACCTTTGCTTTATTACATTTCCTTATTTGTCTTATTGATAACTATAACTTATGTTGAGTGCTAAATGCTTTGAATTTTTTTTCTTTCTTCTAGATGAAATAAAAACGGAGCTGGAAAAGCAAAGGTAAATTATTAATTGCTGTAATCTATGCCAGAAAACAGCAAGTGGAATAATTTGATAGTGGAAATGTAAGAGTGTATATACATTATGGCAATGAATTTGTGAATACATAGTTACATATCTGTCTGCTAAAGACACGATATGGCCTGTGTGTTCCAATTACACAACGTTTCTGAGTATGGGTAGTCAAGCTGTAACTGCCACTGAATCTCCCTAGGAAAAAGCTGCAAAACTTCTAAAAAGTGCTAGTTTTCATTGCCTTTTACTCGGCTTAATATATCCTGATGGGAAATCATAAAGAGCATTAGGTACCCTCTGTTTGATAGTATGTGCTCTTAACCACCTACATCAAGAATACCAATTTAAATATTACTTAAATCCATATTTTAAAACACTTTTCCAGCGCTGTGCTGTGATTTAAAATGAGCTCCCAATGTGTTTCTCTTTGCTTAGTATTCCTCATATGGCCCCCGTTTAATTAATTCATAATAACTTTGACAGATTTATCACTTAAGTTGTGTAGGAGTTCCCCAGTATTTCAGGGGGTGGGACAGTGTTGGAGTGTAGTGAGGGAAGAGTTAAGTTGAAGCATATATTTAAAAGTTCAGATGCAATATTGATTTTTAAAGAAAATTGAACTTTGTTTAAGACGGTATGTGTGAGAAACTTGCATTACGTTTGTGTGCTGCTATGTACCATTCAGCTTTAAATTTAGAAAAGGGGGAAGTGTAGTTTGCTGTGACACACATGTTTAGAAAAATGAATAACTCTTGTTATCTGACCTAGAGAAGGCACTGCTGCTCCCCCAAAAGCAAACTTCATTGAAGCAGATAAATATTTCCTTCCGTTTGAACTGGCCTGCCAGTCAAAGTCTCCACGCATTGTCAGTACTTCGCTGGATTGTTTACAGGTAACTACTGTTCTGCAGCTTGGACAGAGTGAAGTGGAGAAACAGGCAGTTACAGTAGTCTCGCGTGCTGTTGGCATTCTTGGAGTGAAGAAGTACGGTCCTGAGCACGCACAGCTGTGCAGATGCCCACTATGGCTCCCTAGATGCGTAAACCATGCAAAATGGGTTATTATCAGACTTGGCTGAAAGTGCGTCTTGTCAAAGTCTGAAAAGTGTGCGTGGTGTTTTATAGTGAAGCAAGCCTTTATTGAAGCTTATGAATGCTTACCTTATTCAGTAAAGATGTTTCATCTGTGGTGCTTTAAAAGGGGTATTTACCGTGGTGTTTCTTGTAGTGCTGATGTCATGGGAGGTCAGACTGGAATCTTTCTACCTTGTTCCTCCTTAGATTTTTACAGAAAAAAACAAATGCAACTTAAGGGCAGAACCTTTTTGTTGTGGATCGGTACAAAGATTGATGTTAAAAATTTTTTTGTGTGGTTATGGTAGGAAGAAATGGTCTGGGTGGAAAAAGGTTGTGCATCACTTACTAAATCTGTTTTGTCTAGATGAGTGAACAGTCCAAGTATTTGGTAGCCAGACTATTGATGGTGTTAAATTTTTGTGTTAAAACTGGTTAAGTGAGGTATGCTGTCTAAAACCCCATTTTTATGATATACTTAACTGTATTTTACTTAACAGTATATGGTTGTCTAACCTGCATTCTTTCTACCTAGAAACTCATTGCATATGGACATATCACTGGCAATGCTCCAGACAGTGGAGCTCCTGGAAAACGACTGATTGACCGAATAGTTGAAACCATTTGCAATTGCTTTCAGGGTCCTCAAACAGATGAAGGAGTACAGCTGCAGATAATTAAGGTATCTTATTTGGTTCATTTTGGTGCAATATTAATTTTCTTTCTCTATCTTTGATTTTGTAACTGAAAAAAATGTAATGCAAAGCACTACTTGAAGCCCAGTTTCTCCATTTCTTACACTGTTAGATGTGTCATTGAACTTAGGGAGGTTGTCACCAGGTCAGACTTGGTATGTGAAAAGTATTTCCTCTTGATGAAGCAGAACGTAAGGGAATTCTTTATAAACATTTGTCCTTCTTTCTGGGATGAGCCACGGCCTGGATACTTTATCTTGTAGGCAGCTTGATGTTCATCTTTTAAGCTAGTAATGCCCACATTCATTAGGCTGATGAATTGCTATCAGCCTTCAACTGAAGGCACTGTAACTGTGATGTACTATCATGGCCTGCTGCTGCAGTGTGTCTGCTTGCGTGTCCATTTTTCCACAGAGTTCTGCAGTATATGTTCTCAACAAAGCATAGTAGTACCAGTGGTGTGTGTTCTGGTTCTGAAATGTACTTGGGCTAAGGTAGCTGAGATTAGAAGTTGGTGAACCTTCTAGTAATCTAATTTGATGGCAGTGTAGATTGGGCTTTTGCAGAAATTAAGCCATAGAATATAATGATAATTTTTTCTTTTGGAGGTTTCCTTAGTGGAAAACTAGTTGTGATAAAACACTTTAACAGCTCAGGAGAGGACAGAGATATGTGGAAGTTCTGTTAAACTTTGTTTGACTCGAAATGTCATTTCAGAGAACTAGAAGTGGGGGTGGAACTAGATGGTCTTTAAGGTCCCTTCCAACCTAAGCCGTTCTAGGATTCTAAGTTCCTTATAAAGTCTTATAAGCAGATATGTATTTCATAACAAACCCATTATTATTATGGAAGACCTGCATGATGTGTATTGCTCCCTACTTGCTTAGATCTAATTTTCACTGTTATGGTCCTTTTTCAGGCTCTCCTCACTGCAGTAACGTCTCCGTATATAGAAATTCACGAAGGAACAATTCTTCAGACTGTTAGAACCTGTTACAACATCTATCTGGCCAGTAAAAATCTTATTAATCAGACAACTGCCAAAGCTACCCTTACGCAGATGTTAAATGTCATTTTTACACGGATGGAAAATCAAGCTGTATGTAACTATTACTTTTGCTCATCTCAAATGTTTAGGCTTGACAAACGAACAGAAAACTTTTATACTATTTTTAATGGGTCTGTCATTGTGGTTGGATATCTATTGATTTGCAATTTTAAACAAAACGCAAACTGTCAAATCCTGCAGTGAAGCATACTGAAGCATACTGACTGATTGAAAATAAAATATGAAGCTTATTGCCGGTAACAAGGTTTCACACTATAGTTTCTGCTAAATAACTTTGTATAAACGAATGATGGGACGCCTTTAATATAAGCTTGAAGAGCATCTTTTTAATTTGACTAGCCAAGTGATTATATTTTCACTGTTTCTTGTTAACCTGTGAATTCACAAAGGAACATCAGTCATCATAGACATCTGTGTTCCCTTATCATGTTTGTGCCTTAGATTAACTTTCTCATATTGATTTTTCAAGATACAAGAATCCAGAGAAGTAGAAAAAACAAATCAGCAAAAATCCCAGTCTCCTGTAATTCAAGTGGTGTCCAAGTCTCCGAAGATTGGTCAGTTAAAGCACAGCTGTCAGGAGGACAAACCCACTGCTCCTGTGGGTGTGGAATTAACAAACGGTGAGCCCGAGAGGGCAGAAAATGGAGATGTGAAGTTGGAGCAGGATCTGACTCTCTCAGCATCAGGTGAACAAGAATAGGTTGTGTCTGTTCCTTTCAGTTACAATGTTTCTATTGGGAAATGCTCTTTTAGGCTATTCTGGGGAGACGTGACTGGGGAGATTGGCTCAAACGATGCTTGGGTTTTCTCAGTGGTTATTCAGAGTATACAGGCCATCCTTAGCTTGTCTGCAACTTCATAACCACTGAAGAAAGGCTCACGTTTTCACTAGAATTCTAGTACAACTATATATAGTTTATGTATATAGAATTATAATGGGATTTGACTTGATTATGTTGATAAAGGGGAAGGAAAGGAAGAGAATAATCATGGTACGTGGGAAGTGACAGAATCACTCTGAGGAAATTGAAGTCCTGTGGTAAAAATAATGTGTCTTACGAAGACCTTATGATAAGCATATACTGTATTCAGATCAGGAACGTAGGATATTCCAAAACTAAAAGTTTGTAACAGTTGATAAATACAAATAAGAAAATCACTGCATTAAAAATATCAGTGCTTTGATTTAAACAATGGAAATAACATCAATGGGTATTTTTGTATGACTTCTTGGAAATGGCTTTAGAGGAGAACTATTAAAGAAAACCTATTTTTAACCATTCTGCCTCTCTCATGTTTCTCTTTTTAATCTTCTTCCTAAACAAAAGTACTAATTCAAAATTATCTCTTTGTGTGTTTCATTAGAGGAAACAACTGATGGAGGAAAGGAAATGGTTAAAGGCATCTTGGAAGATGTGGTGAAGTCAGCTGTGAAAGGTAGAAAAATCTTCTGAAGTAAAATAGATGCATGTGTGTTGCCAAACTTTTATTCCTGTGATTATAAAACCATGGAAATTATCTTTTGTTACTAAGTATCTGTCAAGAACACCCACTAAGGCAGTAAGAACAGATTTTTATTGTCTCACAATATTCTGCTTTTGCTGGTAGCTGAGAAACTTTATAGTTTACCTGTGCTGCTTCTGTCCCACTTGGTTGTAGAGCTTCACAGAGTCACGGGATAAAAATGCTCAATATGTGATTTTAATCAGTTTTCCCTTTTTCCCTCTAGTGGCTGAAGAAAAGCAGGTAACAGAAACAGCTAAGGCTCTACCGGCATTAGAGACTGCAGATATTGCTCTTTCTGGCTCTAGTAATGAAAATGTACAAACAAATGGGATTCCAGATGATGGGCAATCTGTTTCCTCCACTGATAATCTGGTAAATAATTTCGCTGGATGTTAATGTATATTTAAGAAAGGAGAAATGTTTTTATCATGCCAACTAATACAGTGGGATTTTGGGGAGGAAAGGGACAGAAGCTTTAATGTATGCGTCCTGCTCAGGTTTCAAAAGGAAGCAGCAACTGCAATTTAAGTAGGTATTGAAAACAACTGTTCTAAAATTAAGTTAGTTGTATTTTAATACAGAGTGGGAGCAGAGGGGAAGAGTCAGTCAACATGTCAACAAAAGATCCACATCACTTGTAGTCCTGTTTAGGTTTAGTTTAAACTTTGCCAAATGTACCATTTTTATAATCTGTAGCTAAGTCTCAGAGGAGCTGTGAAATCTTCCTAATTGCTCTGTTCCTTTGTCTCACTGAGGATCTAATGTTGTGTTTCTTGCTTTCAAGGAAACAGATGTATCTGGACATCAAGCTGCTGCCAAATTTTCACATGTCCTACAAAAGGATGCCTTCCTTGTGTTCAGGTCATTGTGCAAGCTGTCCATGAAACCACTTGGTGATGGACCACCAGATCCCAAGTAATGAGATTGTATTTATTATACTGTCCTCTTCAGGTAGCTTTTGGAGATGGTTAGGTAGCTGCTGTATCGTAAAAGCAGGTATTCAAAATTCACCTCTCGGGCCCTTGTTTCAGTTAGCTTGGTGAATCTAGGATTGAAACTTGCTTCAAATTATTAAAAATGTAGTACTGGAGGGTTTTTTGTTTAATGGGCTTATTAATCTTATCAACTGAAGTGGTCTTGACTATAGTATTTGTGAAGCTATTGATGGGGGAGTGAGGGAGTGCTTCTTAGTAGCACTGAATTGCATCTGTTATCCTAGTCTAAGATGTTAATACGCCTGGAAAATCTCCAAATTAAGATGGTCGACGTTGTCCAAAAATCACTTGTGGGCTGATTTCCACCCCTCCTGTCCCCCACATTGAAATGAATTAAAATAGCAGTCATGTCTTCTTGACAGCAGAAGTGTTATAGTGCTCATGTTGAATACAAGTATGTATTCAGAAATACAATAAAAATACATTTAATGTTGGATTTCTTTCTAGATCCCATGAATTGCGTTCTAAGATAGTGTCTCTCCAGCTTCTTCTCTCGGTACTGCAGAATGCTGGTCCAGTTTTCAGGACACACGAAATGTTCATCAATGCAATCAAGCAATATCTTTGTGTAGCATTATCTAAAAATGGAGTATCTTCTGTTCCTGATGTATTTGAGCTCTCTCTTGCCATCTTTCTCACGCTGCTTTCAAATTTTAAGACCCATTTAAAAATGCAGATTGAGGTGAGAGACTTTTTATCTATTGTTTGGATGATGCTGTAGTTCTCAAATAAAAATACTGCAATGATAAAAAGACAGCTGGAAGCTAGAAGTTAATGTCTTAGTTTTGTTTGCTTGCTAAACTAGTATATTACTACTGTATTCAAATTCTAATATGCACGAGATGATACTCTTCAAGAGAAATTACTGAATAGAAATGAATTTGTACATTTGACATGGTTCTAATAAGTTTCAGATCGTCAAGTCCTTTACCTCATTTATTTCGCAGGTGTTCTTCAAAGAGATCTTCCTGAATATTCTAGAGACTTCTTCAAGCTCCTTTGAACACAAATGGATGGTGATTCAGACCTTAACTAGAATTTGTGCAGGTATTTCCATTGTTGTGAAAACCAGTCGGTTCCTCTGGCAGCAGATGAAAATTATTTTGAAGACAAATGCCACATGAATACTAAGCGTGAAAAATTAAATTTGATCTCATAGTGCTTGGGTGAAATGTCTGAGTTCATCCCCATTGCCTGCTCCAACTGGCTGATTCCTATTATGCTGAATCCTAATACTTGCACTTTCTTTTATTTTCAAGATGCCCAGTGTGTAGTGGATATTTATGTTAACTATGACTGTGATTTAAACGCTGCTAATATATTTGAACGCCTTGTAAATGATTTGTCCAAAATCGCACAAGGACGAAGTGGGCATGAGTTGGGAATGACTCCTTTACAGGTAAGAACAACAGCTTTGAAGATAAGGTATTATTTTTTCATAAATGGTGCGTCTGCATCATTATTGATACTTCCAGTGGTTTGTGTTGCTTTATATGTTACTAATGTTACTTATGTTTTATGAGTTAGCTAATTTGCAATTGGGTGCTGAAGCAGTACGATTAATTTACTTGATGATTTTGCTGCATGTTTCCATTGTGGCACTAAGCTTGTTCTGGCCTCTTTTGTTGGGCTGCCGTGGGAGAGAGAATCAAATGAGCCTTCTTTTGCCTTACTCAAATGACTTTCCTTCTGGGGCTTATGAACCAGCAGTACCTTCATTGTGTGCTTGCTTTACACAAACTTTTTGTGCTGTATTTCCACCACAAGTATTTTCTTTTTAAAATTATACTTCCCCAGTCCTTAGAGGGAGGGTGGAATATAGACTGCTTTCTGCAAGAGCAGGTATTTCTGATATTGGCCTTGTCCTACAGCACTGTTTTTCTAGCTCAGCCTAATGGCTTTCAGGGCTGAAGTGAACTTGGTGCCAGTGTTGGTCTCGGAAGTGAGTGCACCTCACACCTTTGATTAGAATTATATCAGTGCTTGCTTGAATTTGCCCGCCCCTCCTGCCCCCATGGTCTTTTGACCAGAAGATGGAAGTAAAAACCAGGAGACCTTTGTTTCAGATTTTGAATAGAAAACTTCTACTGTACCGCTAAGGTAGTGAGACACTTGTCAGATGTCTCCACAGGTAAGACCCTATAGAGGCTTACTGGATGGTCATCGTACAACAAAGGTGCATTTGGGATTTAGTGTATGTTGCCCTTTGGTTGTACTCATCAGTTGTCAATAGACCATCTGCTTAAAGCAGCTGGAAAGTGTTCTGATGTCAGTCTGGTTGTGGTTGCTTTTGGCCTGGATGTATCCAACCTAAATAGTCAAGGGGCAGAAACTTTGTATACCAATAGATTTCCCCCTAACTGATGAGCTTTCAAAGATTTGAATGGTGTGATGTAATGCTTTCTAAAAACTTGTGGATATACATACATTGGTTTGGGGTTTTGGTGTGTTTTTATTTTTTATTTTTTAGGAGCTAAGCCTGAGGAAAAAAGGACTTGAATGTTTGGTTTCTATTTTAAAATGTATGGTAGAATGGAGCAAAGACCTTTATGTGAACCCCAATCATCAGGCTAGCTTGGGTAAGATTGTTGCCTTATGGAGAGACTAATTTGTTTGATAAGCTTGTTCTTGTGTTTTTTTGGTGTTTAGGAGCTTTTCAGAAGTGTGGGTGCTAGGTCTTTACATAACAATTGTTTGTAAAATACTTCATTTACATAAACAAATAGTTAATGCTGTCACAATAATGGACTCTCCAAGTGTCTGGTTCAAATAACCAGGTTCTATTTAAGAGCTTTAGCCAGGCCACTGTCTACACTCTTAAAGTTGGCTTATGTAGCACAAGACGTGGCAGATCTTGCGGTTGCTAAGTTGAAGTACAATAACTTCTCCATAGTTGCTGCTGCTCTTCTGCCTTTTGTTGGATTATTTTAGAATTGCATCAATGTGGCATCTTCATGTAGCGTAGACCGCTAAAAAGTAGGCAGTAAAATAAGAATATTGTCTGATAAATTTGTACTAAAAAGTTTTATAACTATAAGCTTTTGACTGAACAGTGTAACTTAAGTCTTGCTCTGTTTATAAACAGGCTCATTTAAACCATCAGAACAGGAAATGGCTGAAGGTAAATGCCTTGAGAGTGGAGGGAGACGGAGTAGTGTCAGTTCCTTGGACTCCACTGTGTCCTCAGGAGTTGGAAGTGTTGGCACCCAGACTGCTGTCCCAGATGATCCTGAGCAATTTGAAGTCATCAAGCAACAAAAGGAAATAATTGAACATGGGATAGAACTGTAAGTCCAGTATGACAGGAAAATAAAAGTTAACTAGTAAAAGAAACTATGTGTACAACCATATTTTTTTGTATGGTCTTACCCACTGCAGGAACACTTACAAATTGATCTTAATGCTGAAGACTGTTGCCTGCTGTTGTCAAAAGCTAATGCTGGAGGCTATTGTCATTAAAAGGAATTCAGTGAAATGTTAGGTGGAGTGGAGGGTCATTTCACAGCTTTCCTTTGTGCTGGTTCAGCTGTGTAAGAGAGGAAAGTGTGTGTATACTGAGAGAGAAATTGATTTGAGCAGGCAGGCTAATGTCTTTCACAGTTTGTTGTCTTTTATTGAAATAGAGTTTGGAGAATTGAATTGTCCAGCTATGCTTTATTTCTTTTTCATTAATTTGAAAATCTTTATGTCTGTAAATGGTATGAGAAAGTCTTTAACAGCAACATTTTTAACGTTTTATGGAAACTCTCTAATTTTTAATATTTCACAAGGGTCAGTTTTCAAGTGAGTTTCCCAGCACTAACTTTTAAGTGTATCAGCAACTGAATGTACCCTATGAGATGTAGTCTAGTCATATTGTAAATATTTGTTGCCCGTTCTTTTTGACTTCTTTTCTGACTAGAAAAGAAGACATAGAGGTACAGCATAGAATCTTTGGTTTAGAAGGGCTCTGTAAACCTAAAATGTTATAGGCTGTGATATTTTCCAATCTTATGTCTCAATTGCTCCATGTTTTTGTCTGAATAGATTTAATAAAAAACCAAAGAGAGGAATACAGTATCTACAGGAGCAGGGGATGCTTGGCACTACAGCAGAGGACATTGCACAATTTTTGCACCAAGAAGAACGTCTCTGTTCTGTAAGACTACATGCAACATAAAATAATTAATACTCTTGCCTATATCATCTTCTCCCCGGTCTTCTGATGTATGCATGCACCGTGTCTGTATGCACTGTCTCTTTAGTTCATATTTTGTTAATAGGTAACTGAAAGTGTAAGGGTTCTCACGAAGATACTTAATACCAATGCTACTTTTCTATTTACTTGCTGTCCCAGGCTCTTTAGTAAAGTAGCTGTGTTTACAACAAAGTGCTGAAGGGATTCCCCATAAATGGGAACATGCGTTTTATCTGCATTAATAATATCTTGCCAGCAAAGGAATATCACATACTGCAGTGGCAAAGCATTCTCCACTGCGTGTGAAACTGGGCACAGTTCAGCTTTCCTTGGCTGTGCAGTAATGCAGATCTCGCCTTGGGGAGTGAGGGAAGCGAGAATATGCAGACTAAAGGTATTTTCTAATGATGCTGGTTTCTTGTCATCCCTCTTAACGGTTACTCTGCCTGCTCAGTGAAGCATATTAGTCTTACAAAACTGACAGCTGTGCAATTCTTGTACTATAAACTTTCTTGCAAAGCTGGCAGTTGGATTACACAGTAATAACTGTCTCTTGTGTTTTTAGACTCAAGTAGGGGAATTTCTTGGGGAAAGCAACAAGTTTAACAAGGAAGTGATGTATGCCTATGTAGACCAGCTTGATTTCTGTGGAAAAGACTTTGTCTCTGCTCTCCGTATATTTCTGGAAGGCTTTCGTCTGCCAGGTGAAGCCCAGAAGATCGATAGATTAATGGAGAAGTTTGCTGCTAGATACATTGAATGCAACCAACGGTAATTCAAAACCTTTGTATTGCACAAGTGAAGAATGGCCATGTTGTTTGGGGCGCTTAGGGGCAAGGTGCAACTCAGTCATACCAGGTCAAGAATTTCTACAGGCTTGTATGAGGAGCAGATCCTGTTGCTAATATTGGTGCTGAACCTCTTCAGCAGCTAGGCAAAATGGAAACTTTGGATAGAAAGTATACTGATGCTGGCATTTCATTAAATCCCAAATACTTACTAGAAGGAATTATTGGAGGAGGGAAACCCTAAGTATGTTAAATTGTTTCTGTATTAGCTGTTGTGTTTTTAAACAAATGTAGATCAGTCAAGTGTAAACAACAGTAATAAGCAGTAGCAATTGCTAAAATTAATAGCTAATAAGATGTTATGCATGTTTTTGCTTGCCCACTAGACGTTGAACAAGACATATATCTGTTAGTTGACATCAAGGAGGCAGTGTTGCTATTGTTTCTAATGCAATAAACTAGCATTAAAGTTTAGCTAGGTGTTCAGGCTTAATTGGTTCCAATTCCTTAGTCCAGTTGGTGCATCACTGGGTTGAGTTTGTATAATTCTTTTTGAAACCCTGGGAGTGAAAAATAAGCTGTTCGTTAGCTTTTGTAGGATTACCCAAGGAAGGATAATGTATAATCTTTTGGGAATGTACTTGAAAATTCCAGTCGTAGCTAGTTTTCAACATTGTGAAGAAGATGCTTTTACATTTTTCTCCCCTATTGTTTGCATTTTAAAACACTTGGGGCTTCACGCATTTCTAAAGACTAATCTTAGGCTCTGTTAGCTCTTTGGTGGGATGCATAGCCCTTCTGGGTATTTTTCTTGCACGTAGAAATAGAGCTAAGGGATTGAGGAATCGGAGCTCTAAAAACCTGTTGTGTTTTTTTGTTGTTTTTTTTTTTTTTCCTCCCTTAGGCAAACGCTATTTGCTAGTGCTGACACTGCCTATGTTTTGGCGTACTCTATTATAATGCTGACTACAGACTTGCACAGTCCACAGGTAGAAACTAAAAAATGAACTTGTAAAAGTTCAAATTTCCCTGGAACTTGCATTCAAAATCTGATATCTAACTTTCATTCTTTTTTACAGGTAAAAAATAAAATGACAAAGGAGCAATACATTAAAATGAATCGAGGAATCAATGACAGTAAAGACCTGCCAGTAGAGTATTTATCCACAATCTATGAAGAAATAGAAGGAAAGAAAATTGCAATGAAAGAGACAAAAGAATATGCAATTACAACCAAGTCTAGTAAACCAAGTAAGAAGGAACTAAAAACTGGAAAGACTACAGTGCTCTTGAATTATTGCAGTAACTTTCAGGATGGCATAGTGGAGTTCAGATCACTTTTTGAAAACATCTTTGTGCAATGCATAAATTACATTTAAAATTACTAATATAGATATTTGGAATGAGACTGGCTCAGTTATAACTTAATACTGATATTTCTGTGATGGAAGCATAGCTGGGAAAGTGCATCTGACACCATTGCGGAGATTTGGTTTGTTGATTGTTTTTGTGTTGTTTTTTTTTAATTGGAAAGTGCGAGGGGAAAATGGTAGAATAACTGAAGGTGGCACTTTGCAAGTTAACTTATGTGCTAGACAACAGGTGAGTTTTTGGTTTGGGTTGGTTTTTTTGTCATCTTATCAGTAGCATGTCATAGTTCAGAGGCTGGTAAGTGCTGCAGTCATTGTGCTAATGTTTGAAAAAGGGAGAGATCAGAGAATTTGTCATGATCTAGTCACCTATCCTCATCTAGACCAAATAAGGACTTCTGTGTGTAGTGTACACTAGAAACCAGTATCCCTAGCTGTACTCAGCTGTTCTGAGCAAAAGCAGGTATTAATCAAATTAGTGAATTCTGAATCTTCAGCGTAGTGTTTTTCAGTGGTTTTGGTGCAGTTTGCAGGTTTCCTAGACCAAAATAGGAGTGAAATTCATTTGCTTGAAAACTGAAGTTGCAACCTTTAGTATAAGGATAAAGAAACTCTAAGTTACTAATTTATTTATAAAGTTGGTAAGGGCTAGTTTTGTTTTGAGGATGTCGGCTGAAGAAGGTGAAGGATTTTCCTTCTCTTTTTACAGGCAGAGTGACTTATTAGACTATGCTGCTCTGACTTCCAATGATTAAGTCATAATGTGTGGCCTATAATAAAGGGCTGAAATGGTTATTTTGTATAGAATAAAGTCTTAAGTTGGGGTGTGGGTTTTAGTGCTGGAGTTCTTTGCTTGCAACCTATGACAACCTCCTGAATTCTAACATTCTGGAAGATTTTTATCTTTAGACTTCATTTGCAATACCTTTATTTAACGTTTTGTGATGCTCAACGCAAAGACATGGAATATGCTCTTATAAAAAAGAAACCAATGCAACTGTGTGGTGTTCCCCTTAGGTGTAGCTAACGAGAAGCAGCGGAGGTTGTTGTACAACTTGGAGATGGAACAAATGGCTAAAACAGCTAAAGCCCTCATGGAGGCCGTAAGCCACGCAAAGGCTCCTTTTACTAGCGCCACTCATCTAGATCATGTCAGACCCATGTTCAAAGTGAGTGTGAAGTTCTCCTTGTATCGTCATTGCTAAGAGCTTTAAGTGTGGAAAATTACTCTGAAGTGTTAAGTAACACAACAGGTGGACTCTTTGGGTATATTTGGGTTCAGTTACCTATTGTTTCGGGCTAAAATTGTAACAGGTTTCTGAACTTAAGTTTCTTCCTTTCTCTAGCTTGTATGGACTCCATTGCTGGCAGCTTACAGTGTTGGCTTGCAGAACTGTGATGACACAGAAGTTGCATCCCTTTGTTTGGAAGGAATACGATGTGCAATTAGAATAGCCTGTATCTTTGGAATGCAGGTTTGTATAAGACTTAGCGTGGCGCTTGCTAAGGGCTGTGTAGGCTCTGGGAGGGAGACTAAGAATTACTTCATTTTCTATGTATATGTTTTTTGTATGTCATCCGATTTCTTGAGATGGTAAAATAAAATATTACAATCTCGTTTTAGTTTAAGACCTTGATATCCTCAGGCTTTTCTTCAACTCTGCTTTCCTTTTATTGCTGAGTCTCCTATTAAGAGTGTTTGCTAACTTGCCTCTTACGGTCCATCAGCTGAAAAGTGCTATAATAGTGCCACCTATACATAGAAGGAAAATTGTGTAGGCATGTGGGACAAGTAGCTTTCTCTAACTCTTCAGGAACTTGATTATAGTGCTTGTTTCTCTTGTCTTGTAGCTTGAACGAGATGCTTATGTACAGGCCCTTGCTCGGTTTTCCTTGTTGACCGCCAGTTCCAGTATTACAGAAATGAAACAGAAGAACATAGATACCATTAAGACACTTATTACGGTCGCTCACACAGATGGCAACTATCTTGGCAACTCCTGGCATGAGGTAAAAACTTGATTAGTTTAAATAGTGCAACTGCATTGTCCTCTGAAAACTTGCAGGTTCTTATCTTCTACTACTTTCAGTCTTTAGTAACTGCATTTAGCTCCCAGCATGTGTCAGAACCCTGTTTAGAATGTGGACACAAGTGTATTATTTTGCTTGTGTTTTTTTAATCTATGTGTGTGTATGTATGTACAGATATGATCTAGATGATCTTTAAGGTCCCTTTCAACCTAAACCATTCTATGATTCTATATAAAATAATGCACTGCATTTTTTTCAGACCCTATAGACACTGTGTGACTAATATTGTAATTTTTGTAAGTGCTTTTGATATGTAATTAAAACGACATTAAAATCTCATTTGACTTCAGAGAATTTTGCACGGAAACTATTGCATTCTTGTTCATGTAAACAAGCATATTCTAGCTCACAGGTCCAGACTTGTCTGTGCAGTGTTTGGCAACATTTATACGATGATCACGTGAAAAATTAGAGCTAAAATAACTTGGTGGGGGATAGGTAAGGATAGGTTATCAGGATAATACATATTTTCTTAAAGCATGTTTTCCAGGAGCTCTTTAATCGATGTAAATCTGTGTCGCTGCTAAAAGGGGCATCCCTGCTGCATTATGTTCTCTGGCAATAGTCTTTGGTTACATGATAATATGAGCCAAAAAGTACTCTAGCTGACAAATTACTTGGACCTGGCTTACAGCATACCCTCACAAATGCTTTTGCCAGTCCAAGGGGTGTTGCAGTGGGGGAGTAAGAAAGAGGAGATAGTCAACTTCGTGCTAATGGCAAGGCATAATTTTGGCATTTTCACTGTCTACGTTGGAGCCATTATTACTCAAACTGGTAGCTGAACTCTCTAGAAAATCGACTGCCAAGTTGTTCATAGTTTTGAAGGCTGATGCTGTGAGAACTAATAGAAAGGTTTCCTCTAGTAGTTAGAGATCCAAGTTAAGTTTTTGGGTACTGTTTATTTTTCCCCGTATTGGAATAATTCGTGGCAGCTGGTGATCTTGAATGAATCACTCGACTTTATTTCCAGTTGGATTAGTAATGCTTCAGCTACATCAAAACTGTTATTGTTGTCAAAGTTGTTTTAAAGGTTAGAGAACCTGGGAAGGCTATAAATATTAAATACAAATATACGTTAAGAATAAAAATATAATGGTACCCAGAAACATAATGTTTAAATGTCTTTTGGTTTTAGATCTTGAAATGTATTAGCCAGCTGGAACTAGCACAACTTATAGGAACTGGAGTGAAAACTCGGTATTTATCTGGCTCTGGGCGTGAAAGGGAAGGAAGCATTAAAGGCTATGCATCTGGAGGGGAAGAGTTTATGGGCCTGGGATTAGGTAAGACTTCTTGGACTTCACAAAGGTGCACATATAAGTGAAGTATGATGGCTAAGAAAGCTTAATGTTATCAGATATTAAAATATATTTACTTGCTTCTGGGGGAGCTATATTGGATTAATGAAACTTAAAATTGAACTGTATATTTCAAGATGTATAAGTAATTACCAGATACGTTTTAACTTTGTAAATGGGTTAAGCTACTTAAAAAAAACTCCCCCGAATTTATTTGCTGGAATATGTTTTTGTCAAAACTGTTTTACCATATTTAGTAAGTCATGATTTTGTTACCAGTTTTATCAGTTCTTTTTTTTCTTTAGGCTCTGTTTTTAATAGTAAAAACATAAGCTGTTTACCTTTAGGAAATAATAGATGTTTCAATGATTGATAACTGGTTTTCCAAAGGAATTTCTTACCTCTGCATGTTGGGCTTGCTGTTCCAGTTCCTATTGTTCCTGCATTATGTGCAAGAAACAAACCTTAAATTTTAAGCTGTAAATTAGAGGGACAAGGGAACTTGCCTAAATCTTTGTAAAACCATCAAGGAAACCTTTTAATTTGAAAACAATCTGTAGTTGATGCTGAATATAACAGAACTGTGCCCAACATTAACTACTTGTATCTGACTTAGAGTTAATAGTTTAAAATAATACTTTATCACTTCCAATTTTTATTAACAGCATTGCATCATCTAAACTTAATAAACATGATGGTCAAAACACAATGCCCCGAGGCGAAAAAAAAAAAATACTTCCTACTGGATGTTTATTTTGTAATACTCTGGCACAGATCTGGCGAAGGCACCATCTGTTCCATGTAAATTACAAGCTAACTGAAAGCAGTAGTCATTTGTCTTCATCCACTTGTTTAAAGTTAATATAAAGTCACTATTTCATGATGCTAAATACTGGTTTTTAATGGCTTTTATTGCAGGCAACCTCGTTGGAAGTGGAGCTGATAAACGGCATATGGCGAGCATTCAAGAGTCCGTGGGAGAGACCAGTTCACAGAGTGTAGTGGTAGCAGTAGACAGGTACCGAGAATATAATCTCTTTCTGGGGAAAATGTGACTTCAGGTTACTGACCATCCTTACTTTATTTGCAGACTCTGACAGGGACTTTTGTTCTTGAACGCTATTTTTCTTGTGAGAAAGATGCTGATACTTAGATGCTTTCTCTGGACTCACTAAGCATATCTCTTCAGGCATGTAATATTCACAAAGGAAAGACTGTCGTTAAATGGTAGTGTAACTAATGTAGCGTATTGTGAGAAGGGGCACTGCACGTGTGCAAATGTTCTTAGACTTTTTCCTTTGGATTAAGCCAGTGAAGACCAGAATAAGGTTGGTATTACAATATTTAGCTATTTTTGTTTTACAAATCTGTCTGATAATTGTTTAATGTAACTGTCACCTAGATGACTGCTCCAGCACTACTTGGCCTGGATAAAATTGTGAGCCTGTTTCCTGCAGTGGGGAAGGAGCATCATAGACTGACTTGCATCAGGGAAGAGAATGCTTAGACTAGGGGAAGGACATGAACTGCTGCCAAGGAGTAAGAATAAAACAGTTGCAGAGTTCATGGCATGGAGGATTGTAAAGTACCTGCAGGAGATGTGCTGACGTTTGCCTAGAGCACTAAGATGTGATTGACTCTTGTGGATGCGCAGCTAAAACTGCAACTCATTTATTTGTTCCGTAGGATATTTACAGGATCAACTAGGCTGGATGGAAATGCAATAGGTATGTATGCTAACCATTTGGTGGATTATAGGAACTCTTGCAATGTAACTTCCTGAACTTACGGTAGCGTGCTTTAATGTTCAGTTGACTTTGTCCGATGGCTGTGTGCTGTTTCCATGGATGAGCTGGCTTCCCCGCACCATCCACGCATGTTCAGCCTGCAGAAGATAGTGGAGATATCATATTACAACATGAATCGCATTAGGCTGCAGTGGTCGAGGATTTGGCACGTGATTGGAGATCACTTCAATAAGGTATATTTTTTTTAAATCAAGTTACAGAACATACATGAATAGCAGGACTTCTTTAATCACCTTTTTCCTTTTATGTTCTTCATAGTGTAGGTTCTGATAAAAAAAAAAAACAAACATCCATTAAAGGCACCTAAAGGAAGTATCTATTTAAGATGTGAAGTGTATATACAGAAATGGAAATGTTTATGGGAATGATCTTTAATCACTTCATTATATAATTTTGTATTTGTAACTTTTCTCTATGTCATTGTCTTATCCTTCTGATCAAATGCCAAGTTAGTTTTCCTCTAAAATATATACAGATGATCCTGGAACAACAAAGTTGTTTTCCTTAGGAAACTGGACCATGTTTGGGTGGGGTTTTTTTAACCTAAAATTTTAATTTTTTTTTACTGTCTAGCTGGCTATTATAGTTCTGCACCTGTTGCATACAGAATCCATGGGTTGGATCAAATGCCTGAGAAAACCCTCTCAGAAAGTAACCCCCGTCTTCTAAATATGTGAAAACTAGAATGTCCTAGCCATTTTTAGTGGACTGACATGAAACTTGAATGATGAATTTGTTACTCCTGTTAGTAATAGGTTAGCTGGTAAGTGTTTTGAAAATGTGCTTTTCTTCTAGGTTGGATGTAACCCTAATGAAGATGTTGCCATCTTTGCAGTGGACTCATTAAGGCAGCTGTCAATGAAATTTCTTGAGAAGGGAGAGTTAGCCAACTTCCGCTTCCAGAAAGACTTCCTAAGGCCTTTTGAGCATATTATGAAGAAAAACAGGTGTGATGCACTGCAATTTCTGTGTTAGCTTGCTTTAGTCCTACTTAAAGATGTTACTTGGTATGGGTTAGATTGTTGCGTACATGGAAGTAGCACAGTTACTTGACAAGTGGCACAAAGTCTTACTTTTTTTTTTCTTTTTTTGAGATCTCCAACTATTCGGGACATGGTAATACGCTGTATTGCTCAGATGGTGAACTCTCAAGCTGGTAATATTCGTTCAGGCTGGAAGAATATCTTTGCAGTCTTTCATCAAGCAGCATCAGACCACGATGGGAATATTGTGGAGCTGGCCTTTCAAACTACAGCACACATAGTTAGTAAGTAATTCTTGACCGATAGGAGTACCCAAATTAGCTTAGTTGCTGTGATTCTGGTTTTAAAAGGGCCATCTGAATAAGACTTGTGTTTCCAGGTAAATAAGCAGAAGATCTTGCAGCCAGACTGTTTAAACTCTGCAGATAGGTCTTACCCGTTAAGTCTCCTGATTGCTATGGACAGGAGAAACCCGTTATAGATACCTCCTATAGAACTTTGGAAGTTTGGATCAGACTAAATAAGTTTGTATGTTGCCCCATCTGTCACAATAAATTGTTTTGGATTAAGGAACACATTTCACGAACTTCCATGCTGATTCAGTGTCGTATGCTGGGGATCATAAAGCTTGTGACGCTGAAATGTGACTGCTTCTGGAGCAGATAAAAGTATATTTGAACAACACACTGCTACCGCTTTCAAAGGAAGACAACTGACTGAAATAGTCTTGAAAAGGACCTTCGATATTGATTGTAGCGTTCTTAAATGTCCTGAAAACCCCTCTTCCCATGAAGTAGCATGGGGAGAAAGCTATGGGCAGCATTAATAAATGCAAATAGTAACATCAGTTTTTTTGCTAACTTGAATTGCACAGATCTTGGGAGTTGTACTTTCTTCAAAAGCTTGTACACATTGGATTTGTTTTGTATTTAGTCGATCCCTTAAGACAGAAATCTAACTGCTTCTTCCTCTCTTTCTACAGAAAATGAATAATTAACAGGCTTAGATAATTTAGGTAACTTCATTCACAGTAGGGAAGCTAACATCGAGCTTCCTTCCTATTATTTCTCAAAATATTTTAAGAGCTTTAGGTTGCATATGCTTTGGGAGTGAACCGAACCATATAAGCAATCCTAGATTATAAAATTGGTAATTATCCAACCTGAGAAAATGTGATGCTGACAAACTTGTATGGTGGGGCGGGATGGGAGAGAATGCAAGAGAAGACAGAACCATATTTAATCTGGAAGAGCTGGAGTGTGTTTATCTGCTCAGTAATGGTATACTATGGCTGACATCTGTAGATCAATGCTAGTTTATCTATGGATTTCAATACCAGTAAATTTTAAAAAGTGTACTTGTTTGTTCTTCACAGCAAATATTTTTCAACAGCACTTTCCAGCAGCAATTGACTCATTTCAGGATGCAGTAAAATGTCTTTCTGAGTTTGCCTGTAATGTTGCATTTCCGGACACCAGCATGGAAGCTATCAGACTTATTCGCTATTGTGCAAAATATGTTTCAGAAAGACCACAGGTATTTTCTTTTAATTTTTACGCTTGTGTATTCTTCCACTGTCTTCCACTGTTAAACTGGGACTGATCTTGTAACTAAGAAAGAGCTTTCAGACTCAAGCTTCAGTCTCCCAGCAGCAAATGTTTGTATTAAAAGCTTATTCAGAATTAGGAGTCATTTTGGTATTATGTAAGTAGTAAACTAGGTCTAATTAAAAGATTTCAAGTCTCATCAGTCCAAATTGGAAATAACTGAATGAAATAGTCTCTTTTTTTTATAGCATTAGGATGACCTGCAAAACAATACTTCGTGTTGTGTCACCATAATGATGTCTGGTTAAATTGGTTATAAACATGCATATTTTTTCTACATCAGTCTATTGTGTGAATACTTAATATGATAATCACGTTGCTGAAGAGAGCCTGGAATTAGATTGCAGTTGCGTGTTACCATTGCAAGATGTGCATGCTGTATTCAATATGCTACAGAAGTGTAGAACTGGTTTATATCAAACAAATTTCCTTATTACTGATACTTACATAGTTGTTGCCTGTCACTGTTAAACTTGCTTCCTAAAGTCCAAACCTCTGCAACTTGTAAAGCCTTTCGCAGGACTTAAATCAAATGGATTTAAGTATTTATTTTACATATTTTTTCCAGTATTTTTACAAATAGTTATGTCTCAGATTTATACTTATATTTTACAGGATTTGAGTGTTACAGTAGAAACTAAGCTGACGTTTCAAGTCTCTCTTTGCCACTAGTAGTATCTAAATCTGTCAGACTTAAAGATTTTTGACGTTTTTTTAAATATCTTTTTTTTTTCCTGACATCTCCAAGGTATTAAGAGAATACACAAGTGATGACATGAATGTTGCTCCTGGGGATAGAGTATGGGTCAGAGGATGGTTTCCCATTTTATTTGAACTTTCTTGTATCATCAATCGTTGCAAATTAGATGTTCGTACAAGGTAATAAAGCTTTTTTTAAATTTTTATTTAGTTAGTGAAAAGATCACAGGTATACCTTTTAACATCTCTTCCTTTATTTGTTTGGGTTTGTTTGTAGAGGCTTAACAGTGATGTTTGAAATAATGAAGAGTTATGGCCATACCTTTGAAAAGCACTGGTGGCAAGATCTGTTCAGAATTGTGTTTCGGATTTTCGATAATATGAAACTCCCCGAACAACAAACAGAGGTAAAAACGAACAAAACCCAGAAAGCAAGCAAACCTTAGCGTTGTTCTTTTAAGAACAATCAAGGCAGCAGTTTGTATTGTTTGTCTTGTCAGTGTGTTTCCACCCTCCCCATACTGCCACAAACATAACAATATGTTGTCGTATTCAGTGGTACGTATGAAACTTGTTATAATACTCAGTGACCTTTCTGTCTGTCTGAATATTTTTCAAGGAGAATATTCACACTTTTTTGTGAAAATGTATAATTTTCTGAACAGTATTCATGTGGCCAACTAAATGCTTCTGACAAGAGACCTGCAGTAGAGAGGCTTTTTACTCTTATCTAAATTCTACTCCTCTCCTCGGAGGCCGTGTCCTTTGTTGAATAGCCGTGCGTAAGCCGAATGCTATTATTGTAGAAGAACCAACATAAAAACAAAGACTTTTCATTGTTTCTGATAGAAATCTGAATGGATGACCACTACATGCAACCATGCACTTTATGCCATCTGTGATGTATTTACACAATTTTATGAAGCTTTAAATGAGATCCTTCTTCCTGACATACTTGCACAGTTACACTGGTGTGTAAAACAAGGTAGCTTATTTACTTGTATCTTTTGATTGATGTATTTTTTTAAATGCTCATTACTTAAGAAGGGGAAAGTTAACTGAATTTTGGAAGAATAAAAACTACCATTAAGACAATATGTTCTGCAATAGGTGGATGCAGTATGCTAGATATTGGAGCGTCTCTCTGTTTCATCAGTTAGGCAGCTCTTCTGTTAATGTGTTTATAATGTGTTTATGGTGCTATTGTGACACAGCAAAAGCTTTTAAAGAGTTGTGTTAATCTTCTGCCAACTACCTTTGTCCATTTGGCTGCACGATAAAATACCTTATTTACACATATATACATGTATGCATTCTGATATTTTTTTTCTCCCCCTCCCCCCTTCTCTCCACCACTTTTAAATATGACTTTCTAAAGAATGTGTTTTCTTTTGGGCTCCAAATCTGATGCCTGAAATCCTGCATATTGCTAGCATGGAATGCTGGGGGGACTACCTCGCAGGAAATCATAGGTTTCTAATTGGTGCTTTTCCTTCCTTTGTCTCTCTGTAAGCTTTTCTGCTTCTCTCCTGTCTTTTGTCTTCCCCATTTGGATTTTGGTCTCATGACGTCTATTTTGAAACACTATTTTTTATTCAGTAGGTTCCTAAGCTTGATATTATTGTAATATAAGTAGGCTTCAAGCTATGATACCATGCATTTCACAATATTGGCAAAGGTGTTTAATGGAGCAGTAATAGAGAATGCTTAATTTTTCATTGATATTGTAGAAGTTGATAAATATGGAACACTTCTTTCACAGATAATGAGCAGTTGGCTCGATCAGGTACAAACTGCCTAGAAAACCTCGTAATACTCAACGGACAGAAATTCAGCCCTGAAGTCTGGGGCCAGACATGCAATTGTATGCTAGAAATCTTCAAAACTACTATTCCTCATGTGTAAGTCCATAAATTTAAATGTCATACTAATACTGGATTCCAGAGCAACAATATTTACTTTTTTCTTTTTTTTTTTCCCCACTTTATGAAGCTTGCTGACCTGGAGGCCTGTGGGAATGGAGGAAGATTCAGCTGAAAAACACTTGGTAAGAGTTAATTTAGTGGAAGAAAAAAGACTGGAAGGGTTTTGTGTTAGGTTAGCTTTCAAAATATTTTATTGTAGTAAACTTGACAACAAATACTGGAATTGACATTAGCTTGTATTTGGTGTCATTGTAAAATAAGACATAAAGAATGGGTGCAGGAAGCCTTTGAATCTATGATTAATGAAGTCATCTGAAAACTGATAGCTGGTTGGTAGTTAGTGTTTTGGATTACTGAAATTGTTCTGTATTCTTTTCTAGGATCTAGACCTAGATCACCAGTCTTTAAGCAGCATGGATAAAAATGCTTCAGAAAGAGGACAAAGTCAATTTTCAAATCCAACAGATGAGAGCTGGAAAGGTGGTCCTTATACAAGTAAGGAAAACAAGCAAGTTTATTAAATGCAGTCTTAGTCCACTTCTGTAGTTCTGTAGAGAGTTTTGGGGCACTTAAACTTGGATTATATCTTTACAACGTGTGTGTCTTGCAGAGAAATTTTCATGGCATCACTAAATATCAAAATGCTAATGGTAATGTAGTGTTCTGCTAGCCTGTTGTAAGTGAATTCTTGTAAGTTGCTTCTTAAACTTGTGTTACTCCATTTCATTAGATCAGAAACTATTTGCCGGCCTCCTTATAAAGTGTGTGGTACAGCTGGAATTGATACAGACCATTGATAATATAGTGTTCTATCCAGCAACAAGCAAGAAGGAAGATGCTGAGCACATGGCTGCAGCTCAGGTACCATCAGACATATTTATAACCTTGTTGTGGCAGCAAAGTACAAAGACTATCAAATGCTCTGAAGTGTCTTTATGAAATAAGAGTATATAGTCTCTTCCTCTTTCTCTCAGAGCTACCCTGAATGTGTGTCTCATTACTATTAAGATGTGATTATTGTTTTTTTTATTATTATTTTTACTGCCTCCACTGTTTCCTGGCAATCTGCCTGTTGGATTATTATAATTAAATTACCATTATTTTGATTATCAATATAATAAATTGTCATTGTTTTTATAAGGACACATACTCATCATGAATGCTTCTTGTTTCTTTTGGCGAGAGCATTATTTTCTGTTTAGCCTGAGTGGCTTCATTTAGCCACAGTTGAGGCTTTGCTCAGCCTCGAGGTGTTTACACAGGAGGAGATGCAGAAGTTTAACTTTAGCAAGGTTAATGGTCAAGATTTAACTCATTGCCTGCCTCGGAGAGGTCCTTGACCCTGAAAATTCTGATTCTAGGGAATAGTGCAAGCTAGCTCTTGCTTGGCTATGTTAAGCTACAAGTTTGGGCTAGTGCATTCAGGTAGTGTTTTGGGGATTCCTAATGAAATTAGCTAAAAATATTGACCAATTTTAATGCCATTTGACATTAACCAAAGATGGGGAGTTTCTACACTATGCAACATTTAAACTTGCGCTATTTTTGTGGTTCGCTTTGTTTTTCAGAGTTCAGCAGACCTACTCAGTCAGCTTCTAGAGGAGAGGAAATGTTCTATATTGTATTGCTATCACTCTTTTATGCCTTGATAAGGGACATTCTTCCCTTGTTCTTGATTTCTTTTTTTTTTTTTTCCTTACCTGCTGAAAAGAGTGCAACTCTGATATTTGAAAGGACCATTCTGCTGTATTGTATTACACTAATATTTCACTTGAACCGAAAAATGGAATCTGGAGTTAGTGATACATGGTCTGTGAAGTATCGAAGTCTCTTAAGCTTATATAAAAAGAATACATTACTGATGCTCCTCTCTCCCTCTTTTCCCTCCCCACCCCCACTCCATTAGCGAGATGCATTGGATGCAGATATCCACATTGACACAGAAGACCAAGGAATGTATAAATATATGTCTTCACATCACCTCTTTAAGTTACTAGATTGTCTGCAAGAGTCTCACTCGTTTTCAAAAGCCTTTAATTCAAATTATGAGCAGAGAACTGTGTTATGGAGAGCAGGTGAGGCTTTTATTTTTAGTTTGATAAAAATACCGAGGTCCATTTCTACCTTTAGCTATGGAGATACAAAAGTATACCATGGCAGTAATCTCTGCGGTTAATCTGATAGTGTTGCATGCTTTTATTACTTGTCTTCTTCCTGATGGCTTGAATAATTATTTGCTAAATTATCTGCTTTTTTTATTAAATTAGAGCTTCACAGTAGGTACTACTATAGTTAAATATCTTCATAAATAAATTAGGTCTCAATCAAAATCAAGGAAATATTATCTGGACAAGAAATCATTACTCTTCACTAATGGAGGTATTGTTGATAAACTTTAACTCTTGGCTAGTAACTACAAATGTGAATGTTCCCTCTCTCCCTATGTGTAACTGATTTCTAGGGTTCAAGGGTAAATCAAAACCCAATCTCTTAAAACAAGAGACCAGCAGCTTGGCTTGTTGCTTGAGAATACTTTTTCGAATGTATGTGGATGAAAACCGCCGAGACTCCTGGGATGCTATACAACAGCGACTGCTTAGGTAAGAGTATCAGCTTGGTTCTGATGCGTTCTCTTTTCAGCCAGTATGGTGCATCTCTGATGCAAGTGTTCTGTTTTAAGTCACTGAGCAGAGCTTCAGAGCTATGAAGATATAGATATGACCGCTCTTTATTAAAAGTTAATTTAGCCATGACGAAGCAATCTACTTGGAATCAATTAAGCACCTTCTTGCCTGACATTAGCTTTCCTTTAGAGAAGTGGTGGTGTACAAATACTTTTCACATCTGAGTACATAATGACACTCAGAGGTATAATAAGGTATGGTAATCTAAACCAGAATGCAGTATAAACTGCTGTATCTCTGGAACTTAGATAAACATAGAAAATTGTGCTAAATAAATACAGAAAGGTATTGTGGGCCCCTTTATTTGAAAAGTGAGTTGTTGGTACATGAAAGTTCAGAGTGCTAATCTCTACTCAGATGTTGACAACTCTTAAACTTGTGATTGGCATTAATGTAGTGAATTTCAGTATCATTCTGATTTGTCAGCATCTATGGACGTGTTAATCTTTTTAGTGTGTAAAAGAGGAGGTTCCATTCCCTCTTTAATTAAAATAGCACCCCAAAAAAGCGATAGTAAGTGGTACAGTTTCTACCTTGTGTTGACAGCCTACAGCAAGGACCAAAACTTTATTAATACAATAGTAATCCCTCTTTAATCCGTGATGCTGAGCTCTGCAGATCTTTAATAAAGCGGTCTAGAATTGGAGGGAGAGCTTTTTCATGTTGCTGTTGCCTAAGCTTTCCCAGGATCAGGAAACAATGTTTGCAGATTGAAGGTAACAACACTTCAATTACAGAATGTTTATGAGGAAAATCACCTCTGACTCCGTGGGTCATGGACATTGACAACATGAAAACTGTTTCTGTTATCTGTAACAACTACTGTAACAGAAAAAACATCAAGACAAATGTGTGTAATTAAAGTTGTTGCATGTGTTGAAAACTTTCCCATGGAAATGCATCTTGCTTGAAAACAAAATACACTGAGAGGACAAACAGTGCATGTTATAAAAACTTGTTGTGGGTTTTCTTTATGGCTTGTCTGAAATGTGTCATTTCTTTAGTGTATGCAGTGAAGCCCTGGCATATTTTATTACCGTGAACTCGGAAAGCCACAGAGAAGCTTGGACCAATCTCCTGCTGCTGCTTTTAACAAAAACACTAAAAATCAATGATGAAAAGGTAAGAATAGGCTGGAAGTCATGTCTGTTTGCATTCAGGTATTTTTTCAGTTCTGTTTCTGTTGAATTCAATCTTTATTATCATCCATATTGCACGGTGGCTAGTTCGCTTATTAACATAGTCAAATAATTGTCACATCTCCATTTTTGCAAGCATTTCACATTGTAAAAAATCAGCCTGCATCCATGAAATTCACAGTGGTACAGAAATACTAATAGAATTACCGCAGAGCTTTCGTATAAAAGCGCAATGAGTGTGCAATAAAGGATGGGCTTGTGCTGTATTGCAGCTGTACAAGAATGACAGAGGTAAATTTCACCACCGTAAAACTGGAATTCTGGTTCCTTGATTGTGATGGCAAAAAATAATTCTCAGGATCTTAGCCCCTTTCAGAAAAAGGTGAATGCAAATATTCACTACACTAGGACATACAGAGAAACTTCTGGAAGTTGCTTGCTTTTTTTTTTTTTTCCTTAAGCTTTCCAATACTGTTGAGCTTCATCTTGTTTTAAGGTGTATTTTTTCATGGTGGCTTTTTTTTTTTCTGTATTGCAAAGCCTGTATTTTCACTTCACGCTTGTGTAGTTTGGGATAGTTTATTGCAATTTTTCAATATTGCAATTTATCAATATTTTAAGAAATTGGTAGTAATGGTGGCTTGGCTTCTCCATGTAGCAGCAATTCAGTCACGTCCCTGTGGTTATGGTGTGTTGTTAGAATAGTCTTAACTCTTTGTAGATAAAACATCGACTTGGCCATTCCTTAGTACACAATCCCAGTAGCTTTTTATAATAAAAAGTCCTGTGGTGAGTGTTCCATCAACTTTCCCTGTAACTAATACTGAGCGTTATTAGGAAATGAATAGAGGACAAAACATATTTCTTGTGTAAATTCATTTCAGATTTGCATCTTGAATACTGCCTGCAGTTCTGGTCCCCCATATCGAAAGGGGTGTAATGGCGCTGGAAAAGGGTTGAGAGTGTGTAATGGGAATAAGGGAACTGTATGTAGGTTAGACTTCCACTCAGTTATCCTTTATCTGGAAAAGAAATTAAAATGAGAGGTGCATAAAGTCATTATTAGCATGAAGGGAGGGAAAGGACTGATAATTGTGACACTGGAAGAGACAATGAATGAGCTGTTAGAGACGGAAAGTCACAGGAGTGGGGAAAACACCCAAAACCACACATAATGGAGATACTTCTTCACACACTGGTTCAGCTGTGGAAGGCTTTGTTATGTGTTGTGGATGGTATTTTAAAGAGGCTGGAGAAGCAACTGGACAAATTCACATCAGAGGTGGGTGTTTCTACAAGTAGTCCCTGATACCACCTCTAGCCTGAGAAATCCCTGAGCCACAAAATAGTCTGACTCTATTTTAGGGAAGTAATGCCAAATGCACTGTGTATGGTTTCCTGGAGGCATCTGCTAAGGCTGCTGCGGAAAACAGACACTGGGCTTGCGATGGCCCTTTGGCCATCCAGGGGGCCTTTGATTGGGTAAGACCTTGTGTTTTAACAAGTGGGTGTACCCATGAATGTGGAAAAACTCTGCGCTTTCTTACAGCAGTAGAGAATAACATTCTTTTTTCGTATGTTCTTTGATAGTTTAGGGCACATGCTTCAACATATTATCCATACTTGTGTGAAATCATGCAATTTGACCTGATTCCTGAGCTTCGAGCTGTGCTACGGAAGTTCTTCCTGCGTATAGGTGTTGTGTTCAAAATCTGCATAACAGAGGAGCAGATACGGACAACTGGGATGACCTTACCTTCATGGTAGCCCTAAGTAGGGTTGGTTACTTCTGCTTGTACATAAAGCTATGTTCCAGAGATGGATTAAAGTGGATGGGAGAAAATGGGACCCTGGTGTATCAACGCAGCAGCAAGTTACTCTTACCACAATGGCATTTGGGGAGGAGAAAAAAAAATGCTGTTCTGTCCATCCTACAAAACTATCAGCAGTTTTATTTAAATTATTGCTTACGGAGTTAATACAGTAGATGTAAAGTCTCTTTGTTTCAATGCTTGTCATCCTTATGATCAAGTCTGTCTCTTCTAGTCTTTTATCAATTGTTCAGTCTTGCATCCCAGCTAAATCTGATAAATAAGCTGGATTCTTCAATAGAAATTATGACCCTTGGAAATAATGAATATAGTTGTATAGCCTTGTGATGTTAGCACATGTGTTCATAATAAACTATACTGCAGTGGCTAATGACCAGCTAAGATCATTCTGGGTTTTTTTTGTGCGTACATGACTAGACCAGGCAGCGTGTTACAGTTTTTGAAGTGGACAGCCTGTAGAGTATTTGGGGAAAGGGTTTTCCTCCTGTTTAGCAAGTCATTTTTAAAACTTTTTTAAATATCTATACCTCATCTTCTGAGACTTTTTTTGTTTTATTGAAGGTCTTACATCAGGAGCACACAATACCATCTACTCTATTTAGCTTGTTAGCCTTGAGTTAAAGGCATTTAAAAAAAAAAAAGACTTTTAAACTTTCCATTTACTTTCATACATTGCCAGATCATGGACAAAGTATATACAGGAATATTAAAAACAAGGTTCAGAACAAATAAAACCACTTTTTTTTTACCCTTGACTATGTGTTTAGTAGTAATTGTGTCTGTTTAGCAAGAAGTCCTGTCCTCAATACATATCAGGTTCTGTCTCTTTACCACAGATCTGCAACTTCTGATTTGTCTTTTTGTGCAAATGATTTTTGTTCTCAACTATTAGTTCCTACTGTGATCTAAAAGACAATTGAATTCCTGCAAAACTGCTCTAGCAAAATTAAACTTAAGTTCATTCATGTACTGCAAGAGTTATTAATACATTTCTACACTTTGAAGGTATCTGTGGAGCAACCATAACTTAACACTAGGCTTTGCTTGCTCTAGAGATTTTTTTCTTTGAAATGCATCAGTTTTCTGTGACAACTGTTTCCATGATAGAATAACAGTTTACAGTTTACTGCAGGGCTGAGGTCTGTCCTTTGAACTAATTTTAATTTAAAGCTTTAAGACTTCTCTAAACTGGAAGAGTATGGCATGATGGGAGGAAAGGTTCCACTTCCTAAAATAATGTAGACAAAAGTGTTATATTAATTGCTGTGCTATCCATATTAGCCAAACCTAAACCAGAACAGTATTAAAAAGAAGAAAAAAAAAAAACAACAAAAAACCCACAAACAACACCTACCAACAACCTACTTGAATGGTGTTAAGTGTTTAACCTCTGGTTTTGCTTTTTGAGTTTCTTGTTAGGGTGGCAGAGTTCAGGTTGTCAACTCAGTTGAGAATCCCAACTCTCAGAGCTGTTGGGATTCTGTCTGTCTTTCTCTCTCTTTCTCTCTCTTTTTTTTTTTTTTTTTTTTTTTTTTTGGTGAGCTATTTCCAAAGGGTTCATATGGTGCTCTTCAGTAAATTGGCCTGTTCTATATAAGCATTGTTTGCGAATGGTTTTATGGTTTTGCAGTCAGTAGTAGTGATAAGGCTTTCACCTTTTTATTTTTAACCAAAGAAAAATAAATGGTGGTTGTGGCTCTTAAACTTTTAAACGCCCATTAGATTAAATCTATACACTAATATTTAGTAGAAGGGAATATATGGCTATATTTTACAATAGGAGAAGACTAAAAAATAAGCAATGCTGATATTTAACTTGCTGCATTTGAAATGTCCTTTTGTGTTGCATTTAGTATAGTTGCTCGTTCCCTGGTAATGTCACTTCGTCAATTACAGTAACAATGAAGTATTTATTTTAATTCTATTTAAATCTGCAAGAATATGCTATTCCTTTTCTTCTGGTCCTAGATAGTCCTAAAGAAAATATTTGAAACTTTATTTATTAGATTTTGAAGGTGTCACTGCCTCACTGAATGTATACCCTTATCTCCTATCAAAACACAAATTTTTTAAAGTTGCATGCTTTTTCTGTGTTTTACAGTTTTGAAAGCCTTACAACTCATGTCTTGAAACAAGTCTCTTATTTTTCAGATCTTAAATTACCTTACAGAAGCATTGTGGGCTTTCTTGACTGTAATGTGCAACATTTGTACTATCTCTGCATATAGAATAAGGGCCTTTAATCAATCCTTTCCTCCAGCCTTTGTTCTGAGACTGTTCTTTTACTTAGTAAAGCTTTTATTGTATTTACACCATTTATAAACTGCTGAAATTAGGTATGTGACATCAAAACATCCTAGACTCTGTAGTGCGTGAAGAAGGGGGACTGGAATGCAATTGGATTATAACAGCCTTAATCCCGTCAATTTTCTGCATTTGATTGTACCTGTTAAAGCAATAAGAATGGTATGTTAAGTGTAATACCTGAAAGGGTTGTATTCACATCAGCTGTTTGGTTTCCCTTATACAGTCAGAAAGATCATACCCCACAGACATCTTAATGAACCTAAAAATGCTGAGCCAAAACTGCAGTTGTCACTGCTGGTTCCAATCTTGTCCTGACTCTGCTGACATAGACCTTATCCGCTTGTGGTGGTTTTGTTGGCTTTGGTGGAACTAGGAATGAGAAGAAGGTTCTGTGTCAGCATAGACTAGTAGAGATCGAGACACCTGTGCAATACATGCAGTAATAAAAAAAGTAACCTCTTAGACTTCTAAAGTAGTGTTATACAAGGAATTAAACTATAAAGTGATTTACCTATAATGGTATAAATATGGAGACTGCATGATATTTGTTATTACTTCTTCTTTTGGAACCCTGTAGGAAATAAGTAGGCAGGGGGAGGATGCTAATGAGGAAAACCCTAAAAACTCTATTTCATGTTGATTCTATTGTCTTTACAGTACAAGAAAATACTATTTTTACAGAGGTTTGTTATCCATGTCTCATCTCACTTTCCAAACTGTAAACAGAACAATCTAAACTGACATCCACTAATACAACCCCCCACCAAATTTTAGCTCAATCTCGCTATGGAAAAGATTAAAAATAGTAATTTTTAGTATGAAGTGGAACTAAGTTTTTTTTTCTGTCAAAAGTGTAAATTCAGTTTGTTCAGCACCTTTAATGTTATTTCTGTGTAAAATGTATGTTTTCACATATTTAAAATGCCTAAGTTTTTTGAAGATCTCCATATTAAGTGCATTTAATATCAGTAATTTAAAGAGCATTCCTTGCCCAGTGGGTGTATACATTTTTGAGAGAATACCAAAATTATATAATATGAAAAAAAATATGTAAAGTTTTCTACATGAAAATACTATGTATAATACTGTTATAATATTCCATGCTTTAATCAAGTGGTAAATCAATAAAGTTTTAAGAAGTGTTGCTTGTGTTTTTTCATGTAGTTTAGTAGGCGGCTTGTGCCCCTCGAGCCTGCGCTATCCAACACGAGAACGTATCACTGCTGCCACTTACGGGGCTTTCACTTTTAGTGGTAGTGGGGCAGTTTGTTTTTTAAAACTCTTCCACCTGCCTTCCTCCCTCCTTCCGCCTGCTCTTTTCTCCTCGGGGGACCGTCCCCTTCTTTTAATGGCTAAAAGGGCCCCTATCCTTCGGCCGCCTCCGCTTTCTCCCCACCCGCGGCCTACGCCCGTCCCGCCGTGCGCCAGGCCGCCTCCTCGTA
>NW_009646340.1:48644-74497 GCF_000708025.1 Charadrius vociferus | reverse complement strand
GGACGGCCCCGCTGGTGGCCGGGCCTGGAGGGTTCCTCTCCCCGTCCCCGCCGAAGGGCTCCGGGCGGCCGCCCCGCCTCACGCGTGGGCTTCGCCTCTGGGTCTGAGCGGGAGCGGTCTGTCGGGGGCTGTGGTGGGTCCCCGCTCCCGTGGGCAGCGGGTGCGTGTCTCCCGACCCCCGCGCTTTGGTGAGGTGGAAAGTGAGCGTGAAGATCCTCGGTCCGGTGTAACGATAATCTTTCCCATAAAATCCGGACCATAAACACCCTTGGGCACGTCGGTGGCGTTCGGCGAGTGCTGCGGTGAGCTGATGCCGCAACAGTTCGCTGAAGTTCTTCGCAGCATAAGGCTTGGAGGACTGCTGCTTTTTGGGGTTGGCTTTTTTCCCCTAAGCGCTCTGTCATTAACTTGACTAAAGTCGTTAATGAATGAAACAAATTTTATGGGTTTTCATCTGCAGAGGTGGTCTGAAAATCTCATTTTCTGTGGCATTTTCAGGAGGCATATGTCACAACACAGCAAAAGACATCGTATCACTAGCAAGTACCACCGGGTTTTTTTGTAGTGGAAAAAAAAACCGAATAGCTAGAGGAAGAGAAAGAAATAAGAGTAAGCAGGTAGCAGGTGAAAATATTTCTCCTTTGTATGAGGGATGGAGCAGTGGGTTCAAATCTTCACATTTGGCCTTCAAAGTAAACTCACAGTCAGCTTGACGATTATTTTTTACACAGGTCCCTATATTAGATATGTATGTGAGGTATTGGTAAAAGGCCATTCAGGATTGCCATCTCCTTTCAGTTTGGTTTCCCATTTGAGTTAAGTCTTCATGAGTGATTTCTACATGGGTTTGCACCTCGGCCTTACAAACTTCCTTGGGCCAGATAATTTATATTTTTTTAATTATGAAAGATTAAGTATTAGTTTTAACATCACAGTAATGATGCACGAGGCTCTTTTGTAGAACAGATGAGCCAGTTGTTATTAGTGTTGTTTGGTTATGCTGTCCTTTATTGAGATTTTGTTAGTTCATCTGAATTGGTGAACAAGACTACAGACAAGTAAACCCCAAAGAGGGAAAGGGGGTGAAACATGGGAAGTGTGGATTTAGGTGGATTTGTACTTTTTTGCAAAATATGTCAGATCTTAATTACTCATTAAGATTCATTTAATTCAAGAAGATACTGTTGCACTCTCTTTTAGTGGTAGCATAGATGCTATAGTTAAAGTAAAAATTTTGTCATTAAAACTCATTGCCTTTTCAAGCATGCTTGTATAGAAACTATATTTATTGCACTGATAATCAACATGGAATAAATCCAAAGCAGGACAGACAAATTTCAGTCTATTTTGCCAATTAGAAACTTCAGAGAAAAAATGGAAATCTTTGCTTCCTCATTACTTCTGTAGGGAGTGAACTGTGCTGCTGGTGGTAAGAAAGGTGGGCAGAATTGATGATGATGTCCTGAACAACATGTCCATTAAAGCATGTCTTGCTACTGTTTTAGTGTTACCTTAATTTTAATTATTCTAATTAAAGCTGTGAAGTTAATGTATTACTGTGGTAAGTATGAGAATGTGTGGGAGGATTACTAGAGAGGAGTAATTTAGACTTATTGCACAGAGTTATTCTGTAATAAGTATTGCAGTTCAAATTAACTCCCACCCTAATCTAAGTTAATTTTACAGGGTGGACAAACCCTCTGGCTTTGCGCAGTCTTTTGTCTCTTTATAAAAAAAAATAATTTTCTGCTGAGAGTTTTCTTTGACAATGCGTGTTTAATTTTAAACAAGCCTTGACTCCCCAATATGCTTATTGTTCTATTTATGATTATGTGGGGCAGGACTACACAGCTTTTTCAACTAAGAACAGGTTTCTGGAGCTGACGCTAGTTCTCAAAAGCAAACCCAAACTCCTGCTGTCCTGGAGTTACCCTTACCTGAAAGGGTGAGAGATCATCTTTTGGCTATACCTGGTTCATGATTTGCTGGATGTGTGATCCTGTTCCAGGAGTTTGGTTTCAATAAACTAGACAATAACAGTTAGGTGTAGTTGAAGAAATGGAATGTTTTCTGTTTTGTGCTTGCTGCACGCTAGCTGTTGTTTCATTGGGTGAGACAGATAAGATGGGACCATGCTTTATGAGGTGTAGTCAAAAAGAGGTGATGTGTGTTTTCTGTGGAAACTAGTTTTACATATGTGCAGCTTATAGGATAGATTTTTCTGATCTGTATTTATAACAAAGCTACTTGTGGGTTTTAGGTTCTGCCAAAATGGAGCTGAGTGATGCGAATTTACAGACTTTAACTGAGTATCTAAAGAAAACACTAGATCCAGATCCTGCTATAAGGCGTCCTGGTAAGTGATTCTCATGAGTGATGAAAAAAATTTAGTTTCTTTTTGGCTCTTCTGTCTGTGTATAGCAAACTTCAGTGGATGTTTATGCAATAACCTCTTTGCATAAGCTCTCAGTATCCTTTTAAAACAAAATAAACCGCCAAACCAGTGATTGATATAAATTGATATTTTTTGCTTTTTGTGATTTTATTTTCCTGTATTCATGATTTTTTTGTACTGTTGTTATTTAAGACAGTGCTGCTGCTCACAGTAAACCAGGATTTACTTCTGTCAGGTTATGTCTTTTAAAAACGGTGAGGAGGCGGCATTTCCACATCCCACTTTGAATTGAGAGCTTTTGTTAATAGCAGAAGCATTAAAGAGCTTAGTAGTAAAGAAGCTACAGTACCTTTGGTTAGACTTGTTCTGTGTTTCTCTTCTTGCGAAACTCTGGGGAAGTGTTCATGTGTTGATTATTTTAAATAGATGCTTGAAGAATCCTAGGACTCCCATTAGAAAAATCAGCTCAGCATTTGCTAACCTTAGTATATTCTCTTACAGCGGAAAAGTTTCTTGAGTCAGTTGAAGGAAGCCAGAATTATCCATTGTTACTCTTAACGCTGCTGGAGAAATCACAGGAAAATGTCATCAAAGTTTGTGCATCTGTAACATTCAAGAATTATATTAAAAGGAACTGGAGAATTGTAGGTATCCTAGTGAGTAGTTGTGCTAAGACCTAATAATCCTTTTAAGGTACAATAAGACATTCTGCAGTAACCTTGAAGAAGGTGTGTATGTCTGTCCTCTGTGAAAGAAATTAGATCATTCAGAGAACAAACACAAGGTGTAATTTACTGACGGGGGACTAAAACCTGGACCGTTGGAGTCCATTCTACTAAAAAAAACTAGAGCTGGGTGATAAAATGATGAATAAATAATTTTCTCTAATAGTGTATGCATATTTTGCAGAAGCATAATATTTAAAGCTCATTTAACTATCAGTAACATATTTAGTCATATTATTTAAACTAAAATGATTGTGAATTGTCTATACACATGAACTGGCCAGTTTGGCCTGTATCTATTGTCATAGTGTTACAAACATTTCAAGCCAGCGCTGCAGCTGAAAGTGATGATACTAACTTCCCTTTCATGTAAACGCGTCTGGGGCAAAGAATAGTTTGGGACAGTTTATTTTGGTGGCCTTGCCAGTTTAACACTTGTAGACATAAACTAGAAGTATTGCCGTTTAATCCCATTTTATCCTTTGTTTTGAAGAGGTCAGAAACATTTTTGATCAGAGCTTTCAGCATTCATGAAATTGAATTTAGGGTAGAAAGTATTATGTTTGAGAGCTCAACTCCTTCAGCCATGAGAGATTTTAATTGATACTGTTTATACTGTGTCTCATTGAAAGTACTGTTTGTATCTGAAAATAATCAACTAAACTACTATATACATAGGTTTACTACAGTGAAACTGGTATTTCTTCATTACGTCTTAGCTGGTACCTATTTACAAATTTGCATGTGATTACCCCCCATACTAATATTAAGAAGCTATAGCAGCCCTAGTTCTGGTTACATCTGATCGGATCAGTGCATTCAGTCTGGCATGAAATTTCTAGAACTTTGTTTCTGTAATACTATGTTCTCGGTCATTTCTCCCAAATTGCATTTTAACTGTAGTATATTGTAAGTAGAAATAATGCTGTGTTATGGAAGAAATTGTAAGTGGCTTCCTTTTTGTGGATTGCTGATGTAATTCAGGATGAGATTTTGTTTTGGAGTAGGTGGAGATGCTATGCAATAAGTGCATCCAGTGGACTGTTATGATTGCTATGTGGCTTCAAGCACATTGTTTTGTCCAAAATTGAAGCTTTCATTTCAAAAGCAGCTGTATGAACATAAAATACAGCCCTAAGGCTAGCTTACCTAGATCACGTCATTTAATTTAGCAACCTTGGACTTGGCTGATACAAAGCTAGTGGAAGTGATAGGGTTTTGCCTGTTCCAGGACTTGGATTTGTTAGAGCCTGGAGAGCCAGATGTACAGGGCACTTGTAAAGAGAGGGAAGAGTTTGCTAGTTTAATTTATTTTTAAAGTATGTACAGAATACTCATCTATGTGCTGCCTCTCGTGTCTTGGAAAAAGGTCTCGTTTCTTTGAAAAATCTCATAAATATCTCCATAGTAGGATTTGCTGTTGCTGATCTCTCCACCACCTCTGTCCTCATCTATCTAAATGCATAGCAGAGAGTCTTGCCTCCCTACATGGAACTTGCTTTCTGCAGTTATTGCTGCCTTTCACATCATATAAACTTGTGAAGCTCAGGTTTTAAAGATCAACTTATTTTTGTTGGGTTTTTTTTTTTTGGTGTATATATAATGATTCTGTACATTCTTCTGATTCAGTGTAATGTGATAGAAGCAGAAAAGCAAGTTCTTTGTGTCTTACTTTTGTAACTGCTTGTTTATAGCTAAACATAACTCTTGAAATTTTGAAATGACTAAACGTTTTTTTAAGTTTATGGGAAGATGGTGGAAGGGAGGTAAGACAGAGGGTAGTAGTGCCATCTGGCTTAAGCATCTTAAGGTCATTGAATTATTCTCTGGAGGTGCTTAGCACTTCTAATTGCTGGATAATTTCTAGGTTTATTAACTTTGGTGCTGTCATCACAAATAATGTGACTGGTTGGTGATAAGCCCCTTTTTTTTTTTTTATTTCTTTAGTAGAAATTTTGTAATTGACTACCACTAGGCACTGTTAACTGATTGATATTTTGAACTGATTAGGTAACTCTTAATGTTATGGTTTTGGTGGTGTAGCCTGCACCCATCTTCACGTACAGTTTCTAGAAAGTATGGCTTGAGGCAGCTTGCACAAAGTAAATCTTTGAGGTTGGCAGAAGTGAGGACAGAGACGTGGTTTGGTGAGCTGGAAGAGGAGACTATTGGTTAAACTTATGTATGTTATTGGCATATGCACCCACTCCTATTATGTCCGAATTGCTGATTTGGAAAGTCACTCTTAGAGAGGGAGAAAACTAGTTCAACGTTTTACAGAAAGATGTAGTTTCTTTCAGCTTTTTTCAGGTACTGCTGTTATAGATCCATTGTAGGCAGTATCTTTAACAGGTCTTCCTCTTAGTTTCTTTAACTACGTAGTAGTTACATAAATCAGTATAAGCAATTGGTTTCTGAAATGCTGATACTTGCTCATTGCCTAGAGTATACTGATATGCCCATGACTTAATTATTGTTTTAATTTTAGGTTGAGGATGAACCGAACAAAATATGTGAATCAGACAGGATAGCCATTAAAGCCAACATAGTGCCCTTGATGCTTAGCAGCCCAGAACAAATTCAAAAGCAGGTAATATGTTAATTCCTGGTTATGTCCACAAGATTCTCGAAATATTTTAAGTGTGTCTAGAGGCTCTGATTATTGGCAGAGCTCAGTTCCCTTACCAATGAGGTCATCCCAATCCAAGTAACATGAAGTATATTGTCACAGCTACTTCTGCCTACTTTAATTCTGTAATTTTTTTAAGGCAATTACTGTATAACCTTATAGCTAAGTTCTAGCATTAGGCACTTAAATACAGTAATTCCAGAAAGTGACACTGTGTGTACACATTGGATTTAAAGTGAGATTTCTTTATTTGTGGTGAAAACTAGTAGATATTTAACCCAATGATTTTTGAATCTGACAAGAATAGTGAGCATTTTTCTTAGATATTTGCAGCATCTGACATGACCACTGTGTTTTTTTGTAATGAGGAACCTGCTATGACATCGCGTAATGGTTATGTTTCCTTTCCAGTTAAGTGATGCTATTAGTATTATTGGTCGGGAAGACTTTCCTCAGAAATGGCCAGACTTACTGACAGAAATGGTGAATCGCTTTCAAAGTGGAGATTTCCATGTCATTAATGGGGTCCTTCGCACTGCTCACTCTTTATTTAAAAGGTATTGGAAATAAGGGGGTTAGTATATGGATTGTAAATTTCTGTTCAACTCTATAAAATTAACTCTAACGGTAAAAATTTAGATCTACAAGGTCTACAGTTGTGGCTTCTACTTATGCTTACTGACTTTTTAATAAGAACTTAAGTGGTTGTCAAATTGTACGCCTTGTATGGTATTCAACTGTGTTGTTTATTGTTTGCTTGACGGTATTTGTTTTAAGGTTCAGCACGAAAAATTAATTGTATGAAAGTTAATTTAGTAATAAATGTGAAGACTGTATTCTGTTTTTTGTGTATTTCTCTTTCACTTGTCAGGTACCGCCATGAATTTAAGTCAAATGAACTATGGACAGAGATCAAACTTGTCCTTGATGCTTTTGCTTTACCCTTGACAAATCTCTTTAAGGTATTTCTTTTTGAATCGTTTCTAAAACAAGTTTAGCATTCTGAAATGCTTGTTGTGAGTGCCTGCAAAATGAAAACTTCAGAATAGTTGCTTTGGAACTGTTAATGAGGTTCAAACTAAAGTCAGGAAGTGAGACCTGACAAGATTGATAAGGGGAGCAAAAGGAACTGTGTTCTCTGTTTGCTTGTGGTTTTGTTTTGTTTTTAAAGTGTTATGGGATGCTTTTCAATACCTCTTGTCAATGTGGGGGGCTGTGTATGTGTTACTTGACTGAATCTTATGTCTTTTTCTAGGCAACTATTGAACTTTGCAGCACACATGCAAATGATGCTAGTGCTTTGAAGGTTCTCTTTTCTTCTCTCATTCTAATTGCGAAGCTCTTCTACAGTTTAAATTTTCAGGTGAATCTCCTTGTTCTTCTAATAGTTTTGCTTTGGTCTCACAAAGCTGTTATGCTCTTACTTATATGATCCATTTGAGGCAGCCTTTAAGGCCACGCTTTATCGCAAAAATAAAAGTTGACAGTCTGCGTCAACACTAGAGTAAAGGCACAGTAAGGATGGGGTTAATTAACATGTTAACTTGGCCCTATCTAAACAGAAGTTCAAGAGAGTCTAAGCTCTTGTCATAGCAAGGAGGCATTGCATGGGTAGCCGAGTATGAGCTGTGAAAGACAGAAGTCAAATGCCTGAGTTTGTACTGTGCTCCTTTGTAAATGTCTGTAGTGACGTGAACTCGGTCATGTAGATGAAAGCCAGTTAAAACTAGTAGTTCTGTAGCACTATAGTAGTGAGCAATTCTGGTAGGAATGTGGGTATTTTTGTTTTGAAATCAGATCTAAATGTCTAACATTATTAAATAAATGCACTATCTGAAAAATAAAAAGATACTTTGCTGAGGTGACATATATTTTGTGTCTCAACACAAACGTAAGTCTGTGAAGTGAGATGATCATGCCTTGATTGCTTGGGCTGTTCTTCCATACTGGTCAAAAGAGCAAGCTGGAGCTAAAAGGAAGGCTTGTGCTCTCTTGTTCTGAGGGTAAGAGGCAATAAGGTTCTTTCTTTATAAAACTGTAGGCTGTAAAGGGTGTAAGCAAAGGGTATAGGTATATCTGGAAATAGTGTATTCCAAAGCCTCTGTGGAGGGTTTTCATTTGGGAGGAGGAGGTGGTAGTGTTTCATTTTGAAGATTGTTTTCCACACTTTGTTGTCCCTCGGTAGATTATAAGGTAGATACATACTACTTACAATGTAGGTATGTTATCTAAGCAGTGCAATCAGAAATTAAAATGTAGATTTATGCTTTTCCTTCACAGGATCTTCCTGAGTTTTTTGAAGATAACATGGAAACATGGATGACAAATTTTCATAGTCTTTTAACTTTAGATAATAAACTTTTGCAGACTGATGTAAGTACTGCATAAACCTCCTGGTCTTGAAACAGTTGAACATAGAAGGCATAACACCCCTAAGTACTTCAGCATTTGCTGTCTTTGTCTAATTATAAGACGTAGTAGTGTCGCAGGTGAAAGATGCTACCAAGTCATCAAAGCTCAGATTAATTTTGAGCATGCTTTCTGCATTTTAAATACTGATGTCCTCCAGAAACAGTACAATAGTTTGCCACATGATGGAGCCAAAGCAACTCTAGAAGTGTCTTTACAATAGGTAGGGAGGCATATTAAGTGTATCCTGTGCTATAGTTTCACAGTTGTTTTAGGCTAACACTGCTGCTAAAAGCAGCTTTGCTGCTCTTTTCTCTTCTCTTGTGTCTGTGGGCTGTTGCCCAGCACAGACATTCATGCATTTGTGTGCTGAACTGAGTGAGGAAGCGATATGCATTAAAACTGGAAAGTGGGGATTGGCAGGGGGAGATGGAACTGGGGTGCTGTTTCGTTGTTTGGTGTTTTTTTTTTTTTAATTTCAGCTCAATTTCCCAATTCACTTTGCTTTGTGGCTCCACAAGCATCTGTGCTGGTATGGGGAAGGGGAGGGAGCTGCTTTTACAACTATTCCAATTTAAAGTGGCAGGATACGATGTCTTCTGAGCATATTATTTCAATATCTTGTAGGGGTTTTTGTATTACATTTATAAATTAATTTCATGTCAACCTTTATCAGGTCTAAGTGATTTTAAGTGAATTGTACTTTCATTTGAAATGTAGGTATGATTTATAACTTGCAGTGCAGTTCCAGTTCAAATCAGCAAAATACAGTAATTCTGCGGATGTGAGAGGGATTTCTTTCACCTATTTAGAACATGGCAAAATAATAGCGTAAATATTTCCTTCAAGTCTGTTGATACTGATAATGTTTAAGTGGTGTTGAAGTTTGGATGTTTAAGTTCTTAGTTTTGTTTTATGTGAGGATGAAGAAGAAGCTGGATTACTGGAACTCCTGAAATCACAAATTTGTGATAATGCTGCTTTATACGCTCAAAAATACGATGAAGAATTCCAGCCCTACCTGCCACGTTTTGTAACAGCAATCTGGAATCTGTTAGTCACAACGGGCCAGGAAGTGAAATATGACTTGGTAAGTTGTTATAAACTGATCTTGTTAAATTTAATAATGAATTATAAATTGGTCAGTCATGCTAAAACTCTGTGCTGTGTTTGTCTTGTTCTAGCTGGTTAGTAATGCAATCCAGTTTCTGGCCTCAGTTTGTGAGCGACCACATTACAAGCATCTGTTTGAAGACCAGAATACATTGACAAGCATCTGTGAAAAAGTTATTGTTCCCAATATGGAATTTAGAGGTAACTTTTAGAGACTTACGTTTTCAAAGGCGCAACAAAATCTAACTGTAATTAGAATGATATGTAGCTTTGCAGGACTAAGATGTGAGGATTACCTCTTGTGTACATTAGCACTAGGTTCAAACCCAAGTTTCTACAACAGATCGCTGTCTTATTCTTTGTAGAATTGTATATGTATATCTACTAATTTTTCCATCTTACTGGGATCTCAAATTGAAAAGTATAGTAAGTCTACATCATGTGCCACCAATAACTTTTCATGATTAAAGTAAGTATCAGAGTAATTCAAGGAGTCTAAATAGGCGTGGATATCAGGCCTGTGAAATGTTGTCTATTTTGACAAGTTTTGATGGGCTCATACTGCTCCTAGAATCTAAAATGCAGTGAAGATGTATTGCAGTGATAAGAAGCTTCTCTCCTAAGTCTATGGTTCTGGAAGCCTCTTTAAATACACTTAGTGTTGAGTATGTTCTGTCTTTTTTCTGTCTGTTTTTTTTTTTAAATCAGGAATACATAAGCTCATGAGTATATGAGCAGCAGCAGGCTAAACAGGCTAGTCTGGCTGGATATTTCTGATTGATTTCTATTAACGTTATAGAAAAGTACTTGGAAAAAATAGCAAGTTTATAATAATACACCTTTTTACCATAAAACGAGGCCTCAGTATTTAAACTTCTATGTATTTCATATTTTCAGCGGCTGATGAAGAAGCATTTGAAGATAATTCTGAAGAATATATAAGAAGGGATTTGGAAGGATCTGGTAATCCACAGATTTATACTAAGAATACTTGGTCTTTAAATATAGGTCTAAAGAGCTGAAGCAATTTACTGAAGCTTTCATAACTTTTTTAAACAGGGAAGGTTGCTGCCCACCCCCCCCCCCCCAAAAAAAAAAAAAATTTATCTAGTTTTTTATCAAGTTTACTGTCATGGTGTGCCTATCACAGTGTCTTTTTGTTTTGAACAATGTTTTTATAGGGTTTTTTCCTTAATTGGATTGGTATGTCTCCCACACTGCACACATTCTCATTTCAGCAAATATAGCCTGTAAGTCAATGCTGAATAGTGGCCACAGTTGTGTATTTAGTTCCTATGTGCAGAGTTTTAAATAACATGGAGAGACTGTGCCTGTATTTAGTAGTCTGTCATGTTAAAACTGAAATTCTGACTGGTGTTGCATACAAATCTGGTATCAAGCCAGCTGGACACCAGCCAGCCCTTGCACGCCAGCGGCGTCTTCAAACCAATACAGTAACCGTCCTGAAAACACAGCTCTCTGTTAACAGAGATACGTCATTTTTCTTCATTGTAGCTGTCTGGTCTTCAGCCACGTCAGAGCACAAGTGGACCAAATCTAGATCTGTATGACAATTCTGTATATGCTGTTCTGTGCCACAAACAGTTTGCTGACTGATGCTTTTAGATTAATGACACTTCATAGTAGATTTAAGAAATTACTGTTCACTTGGAGTGGAGGACAAAAATTGGAGGAAAATGTTTTTGAACTTTTTTCAAGCAAATGTTTTTCCATTCTTATCCAGGATTGAGAAGAAGTATTGAAGCAAGAAGTATTTGTGTTCTTCAGAGACTATTTTAGAAATGTACTCTACTGCATTTAAATTGACTTGCTTTATTTTGCTTCTGTTAGTATATTGTATTAAAGGCCAGCTGACTTCTTTTTTTCCTTTCTTGAAACAAGGAATTCTTATGGATACTTTTTTTCCCCCAAAAAATATACTGATTCAGTGTGGTGAGCCAGCAGCCTAGCACCACACAGCACCTTGCTAGCTTCCCCCCATACGGCAATGGGATGAAGGAGAGAATAGGGAGAGTAAAAGTGAGAAGACTCATGGCTGGAGATAAAGACAGTTTAAGTGAAAGAAAGAGGAAGAAAAAAGAAGGGGGGGGGGGGGGGGGAATGCTCAGTGACTCACCATCTCCCAGGAGTAAGCTGATGCCCAGCCTGTCCCTGAGCAATGGCTGCCTCCCAAAAAACCCTCTCCCCTCAGTTTTTATTGCCAAGCATGATGTCATATGGCATGGAATATCCCTTTGGTCAGTTTGGATCAGCTATCCAGGCTGCGTCCCCTCCCAGCTGCTTGCCCACCGCCAGCCTACTTGCTGGGAAGAAAAAGGAGAAAGCCTTGACACTGTGCAAGCACTCCTCAGCAACAGCCAAAACACTGGGGTGTTATCAACAGTTTTCGTCACCAGTACAAAACAGAGCACCATATGGGCTGCTATGAAGAAAATTGTCTGTCCCAACCAGATTCAGCTGCATAATTGCCAACATAGTAAAAAGCCTCCCCTTGCATGCTTACTGAAATTTTAGAGGGCAGTAAAACCTGTGAGTATGCGTGCAGCATTGGTAGGTGTCCAGTCCTGGTTTTGTTGTACAAATGGCCCCTATTATGACCGTAAGTAAAAGATTTAAATGTGTTCTTATGCATCAGTGTGGAGGATTGAAGGTGTGGCTGTAACTTGAGAAGCTGTATATTATGAATATATTACTGTTATTATTACATTTATTAATATGACAAGCTGTATACTTTCTCATATCCAAAGAATCTTTGGTTCTCATGCAGATATTGACACCAGGCGCAGAGCAGCTTGTGATCTCGTCAGAGGCTTGTGCAAATTTTTTGAAGGACCTGTGACAGGGATTTTTTCTGGATATGTTAATTCTATGCTGCAAGAATATGCAAAGAATCCATCTGTTAACTGGAAGCACAAAGATGCAGCTATTTACCTCGTTACGTCTTTGGCATCCAAAGCTCAAACACAGAAGGTACTTTTACATCCTATTCATTTTAATCCATATGCATTCAAGTATTATAGCGTATGTGAGGACTGCAATTCATTTTATGCTGCTTCAGACTGAGAGTAACTGTATTTGTAATAGTTTACTGTTGATGAGATTAAAAATTGTCCATTATATAATCCTGTAAGTTGGTAATTTGGTGAATCAGTAATTTGGCGGTATGAGATCTTCAGGTAGATTGGGCCAAGACAACATCCACTTGTGACCTTTTGGCAGGTCTTATTAGCATGTGTGAAGCAGTCATACAAAGAAGCAAAATTAGCTTGGGTCTAGAACCTCTGAGCTTTTAAATGGTACTGAGCCAGAGTTTGTAAGCCACGAAAGGCTAAATTTAGCTTTAGAGAAGAAGATCAGAAGTGTTAAGCAGACTAGAAGGAATCTAAGTGACTCACAGTTCTTGTCATTATATTTCCCAATGTTTCCTGTTATTTGAGTGTTTATGATTTGGCAATGGCATGTGAATGCTAATGATGGCTGGAAATGGATCTCATTAATTGTCTGGGAGAAAGCAACTAATAGGCTGGATACATTGAAAAGCCACACCTGAGCTAAGCTGTATTGGGAAACAGTGGCATTGTATCAAATGTCCTACAAAACAGATTTTAATATGCTAATAAATATTTTAAATGTTACTACAGTTCATATCTCAGTGGCTTTACAAGACAAGTTTGAGGCAAACAGTTGTGCTACAAAAAAAGCATGTTTTACAACATCTTTATGCAATTTTGCTGAAGGTTCTCAGTCTTTCCCTGAAACCTCGTTGTATAGAACTGCGCAGCAATTGCTAATGGTAGTGATGCGTAATGTGAACCAGAGTCTTCTAGCAATTAAAACTGCTAAGTTGTACGTCTTTCTTTTTATGTGTTGTTTAGTGGCGAATATGGGATAAGATCAGTTAGAACACCTGCTAAATATCCATCTGAAAATCCTATTTTAAAAATCAGTTGCATTTTTCATAAGAGAAAACTTAAGTAGTTGTTATTTTGCTGCTCTAACTCAGAATTGGAGTTTGAGTCCTAAACTTTTCCTTTTTAAAAGGTCTATCACAAAAAAAGTATCAAATTAGTAAGACTTTGATATTTTCTATCTAAAATTTTCATTGATTATTGCTGTGTTACATGCTATTATTCCTCAAGTCAGAGCTGGCAACTTTGAACCTTGATAGTGCTACAGCTGAAACCTAGACACTAAAAACATTAAGAAAAAGAAATTACAGGGTGCTCTGCTAAAGATGCAACTTCAACAATCTCATCACATGCATGAACACTTTAGATTCCTTTTATTAAAAGCACGTAAAAATGAGTAAGAAAACTAGCTGAATGTCAGCATCTAAAACCAGAGTTGTTTTGGTTTTTGTTTTTCTAGCATGGAATAACACAAGCCAATGAACTTGTTAATCTGACAGAATTCTTTGTGAATCACATTCAACCTGACTTGAAGTCTGCTAGTGGTAAGTTAATGTTAATTTTGATGTGGCATTTTTTGTGGTATATCTACAACCTTGACAGTGACCATTGTTTCTTAAGGCTCAGGCACTCATATACCAGCATAACCTCTGAAACAGAAGACTGTTCACACCTAGCACACAGGAATTAATTCAAATTTGTTTGGCCTCCAATGAATGAGCTTTTAAATAAAGGTGGATTACCACATCTTATCTGCAAAATCAGAACATGTACACACATGGTTTCTATCAGCCACATGCTCGAACTTGTTGAATCAAAGTAATTTGATTTCTGTGTTTAAGACCTTATGGCAAACTTCTATGCTGTACAAAACCCTGAGCAATGAAAATAGTGAAGGCTAGGTCTGTATCAGCCCATACTGATGAGATTACACATATCTAGATTTAAGCCACATAATTTATGTTATGCTTCAGCAATTATCTTACGATATTTGGAATGTAGTGGGTTGTCTTGGAATATGTAATTGGAAGCTGGTAAAATCAGAGCCAGAAGGGGAGGTTTCATGTGAAAGAGTTGGACTGTATACTTAATGGGACGGGGGTGTGATTTGTACCTAAAAGGGACATTCTAACAGAGCCCATACAGAAACTAAGCAACATAAAAAAACATTGTATGTATTATTTTTGAGGGGGAAAATCATGACTGAATATCAACTCTATATATAGTATATGTTCAGTAATCACATTTATATGAAAAGTATCAACAAAATTTGCATATTTTTCTATTGCAGTGAATGAATTCCCTGTGCTAAAAGCAGATGGTATCAAATATATCATGATTTTTAGAAACCAAGTAAGTTTTTCTTTTATGGTAAAAACAATGTTTGTTACTTTATACTTGCCAAGCCTAATTTATCTTACTTGGCCATATGTTAACTCAACAGGTGTTTGATAGTCATATATGACACTTCACGCTGAATTTTTAGTTTTGAAAGTAAATTATATTGTTATAAATATCCAATTAACATGCAGTCTGTATGCTATATCCATATGCTGTGGGAGCACTGAACATCTTAGCATGCTTAGTTCTGTGACACGCTCAGACTTTTTCAAGTGTATGTTAGTCTAAATGTACTTGATTGCTCGTATCATTGCAATAATTGTTAAAGAGAGTACAGCAACTTTGTCCTTTACCTTTTCTGATTTGTGAGATGCAGTAAGAAAATATATTGAGTATTATTTCTAAATTTTAGATGACCTTTATTCACCTCTTATGAAATATCTGTGATCATTTTTTTTTGAGCTTGGCATTTTTTTAGTTGCCTGTTAAGACCAAGTAAAATGGAAAAAGAAATATACATTGGGAATATATACACTTACTGACAATCAAATGCAACATTGATGTTTGGGGGCAGCATACAAGCGATGACAGAAATAGTACCTCATGGTTGTGAAGGTGTGATTTAGCAACTGGAGGAGCCGTCTAAGATTTGTTCCTCTGCCAAGCTTTCAGTTTGTATCCGATGAGCTTAGAGTGGTTATGCTCCAGTGTTGAACCATCTGTATTTTTATGTAACGTATGTATAATTTGTTGCTATATTTTTGTAGGTACCTAAAGAACAACTGTTGGTATCTATTCCTCTCTTAATCAATCATCTCCAAGCAGAAAGTATTGTGGTCCATACTTATGCAGCCCATGCTCTTGAAAGACTGTTTACCATGAGGGGGACAAATAATACTACCCTGTAAGTTTTCAGGCAGAAGTAAATTCATTGCTACCTAGCTTTTGTCCATTAAGGATGAGAAATATCTGTAGGGAATCTTTTATTTTTTAGTATTACAATATTGTAAAATGCTTGTAGTTTGTGAATATCTTTCATCATTAAAGAGCTGTGTTTTACTTAACAGCATTACAGCTGCAGAAATGGCACCATTTGTAGAAGTGCTATTAACAAACCTTTTTAAAGCGCTGACGCTTCCTGGCTCATCTGAAAATGAATACATTATGAAAGGTAAATGCTTTGAGTTCTGCAATGTAAGAGTAACTTTTTTAACTTGAGGTAAAGGCTTATAGTTACAGGGTAGTGAAATTCTTACTTGAAAAACCTAATTTCTGCAAACACGCTGAAGAGGTATGCACAGCCTGCAGTCATTTACCAGGCTGTAGGAAGTCATCTTTGACTAAATATATGCTACCAACGAGAGACACTAAACATGACGGTATTGAGACAAGTTCTTCCTCAGATGGTAGTCCTTGTAGTCAGGACAGCTACCTGAGCACTGTCAGTAGGAGATCTGAGTGGGTTGTGGCTAAGAGTAGGCCAAGATTTGAGACTCGCTTGAGGTAAATGATAGTCTTTGCAAAGTTGCTTAATCTTCTGTGCTCCATCTATAGAATGGGGATAATGAGGCTTTGCTTTATCCTTTGCCATGATTATAGATTGATTGCTCCTGCAGCAGGTGCTCTTTCTTACTGTACCTAATTCCTTGGGATCCGATTAAATAGTGAAAGGTAAAGGATTTAGGCATATGATGGGTGACAGAAGTATGTTTGTCTCCAGAAGATAATACTTTCAATTTATTTCCAGCCATCATGAGGAGTTTTTCTCTGCTACAAGAATCCATAATTCCATACATCCCTTCTGTCATCACACAGCTTACACAGAAACTGCTGGCTGTCAGTAAGGTAAAGAAACAGGTTATCTGAGCAAAATGTTCGCCTTTTACCTTTTAGAGCAGTCTTTCTAAAGATTTATGTATACCTTGTTGTTTGTGTTCTGTTAGAGTATTGTAAATTGTTCAGTATTTTCTGACTAAAATAAGTTAGAACAGTCTTCAAGTTGAAATACTGTCTTCCTTTTAGGACATACTTTCAAATCATTCTCCCCAGCTCTCATCTGAAATTTGGAAACAGCATATGAAATCTTTATGTAGTAGTAGTTTGTTCTAGGATTGATGTTTGCTTGTGCAGAGGCCACCATTACAATAATCTGTTTTTTCTCACAACGCCTTTATTCTTTGTCCATGAAGCTTCGGAGGCTAATGTTAAATTTAAGCACTGAAGTATGGTTTTAAATTAAATAAATTACCTTCTTGCTTTTGATGGGTAAAATTCTCGTAGTTTTTTGTTCAGTCTGGACTAATATTCTTGAATGTTGACATTAGGGAATACTTTAGAATACCTTCATAAACTATCCAAAAAACTTCTAGTATGTGTAGTTTAAATGTAGCTGCAGAGTATAAGAAGTGTTCAATAAAGAACTGACTAGACACTCACAGGATTCAAAAATTATTTTTTTCAAGTTTTTGTTTTGTGATACTTTAACTGCTTGCTAGTTTATGTAGAGCTTCTGAAAAACACTTACCTTTAAAATATTTTTAAAAAAACACCTCTCCTTTGTGCTTTAAAGGTTTAAATGTTTGCTTCTATCTATGGAATTAATTTCATTAGCATATTAATAAATAAGTCACAAGTATCCTTATTCCCAATTGCTACAGGTTTTTAATTTCAATTGAAATTTTAAAAAGATACTTTGCTAAATAAGTGACTTGGCTGCAAGTTTGGGTTGATTTATCTGTTTATACCTCGTTTTTAGAATCCAAGCAAACCTCACTTTAACCATTACATGTTTGAATCAATATGCCTGTCGATAAGGATAACGTGCAAAGCAAACCCTGATGCAGTTGGAAGCTTTGAAGAGGCTTTGTTTATGGTGTTCACTGAGATACTACAGAATGATGTGCAAGGTAAATTAAAATCAGTAAGTGCGTGTGCTCTCTCTATTATAATTGGTTGCTATGATTTACCTCTTGGCAGTTTTTCTGTAAAACAGGAAGGCTGCTGAGAACACAGCATGTCCACAGTCCTAGTAAACACTTTTAGGAAGCATCCGGGTTGTTCCGTGGGGTACATCAACTGTACTAACTTTTCAAACAAACTGTATTTTTAAAATACCTAAAAATCACTACCCCAAAGTGTCTTATTGATTTGGGAAGTGATAAATTTCTCCAAGGTTTTATTTGTTGGAATCTTTGTGTTAATATCATAAAAGGGTAGGTTCACTCAATAGATACGTGGTTCTTACGAATTGACAGTGACCATATTTTCTGAATTTGTAAACGTCGTCATTTCTTTTCCAGAGTTCATTCCATATGTGTTTCAAGTGATGTCCCTACTTCTGGAAATGCATAAAAATGAAATCCCATCTTCCTATATGGCATTGTTTCCTCATCTACTTCAGCCAGTATTATGGGAAAGGACAGGAAACATTCCTCCTTTGGTCCGACTCCTGCAGGCTTATTTAGAGCGGGGTGCCAATACAATAGCAAGTGCTGCTGCTGACAAAATTGTAAGTTGGATTGATTTAGTTACAGTGTATGCCTCTAGACATGTTGATTTAAGATTAAAATTATAAGGAATTTTTTCCTTTAGTGAATAGCTGTATTTGTGCAGAATGCGTGCCTGTAATTCAAATTAATGGTGCTTACGTAGAAAGACAAAAAATACTATGAAGGCGTGCTTTTTGGATGCTTTTCCATTTCATGGATAAGGTAGACTAGACTGTCATGCTTCTGTCAGTTAAGATGTAAAATTCCTGCACTTAGTTTTTGCAAGCAGGTAAGTTTCCACAGTTTTCCTCTCTCATTTACCTCATGTTCAACACTATGGATCAGGAAGACTCAGAGGTTCTGTTCAGAACAGTCTTCAGACGAGTGAGTGAGGAGAAGCCAAAATATTGGGGGATCTGAGGATTAGTGAATTCAGTGGGAGATTTATTCTGCATACTTAGCTTTTGTTATTTCTGCTGCATGATCTGCTATAGTCAGACTTGATTAGACAATGCCATTGATGAAGCAGACATGCGTGTTCAAATTGGCTTTGGTGTTCCTTTGATCAAGGTTAATCTTAATGCTCAAAGCAACATCACTTGGTCCTGATAGAAATCTGTCTTCTTTATCCTTAACTGCAGAAAAAGAATCCCAGTTTAAATTATGAAAGCTTTTGCCTTGGTGTATGCCTTAGATGGTGGTAAGGGCCAACTTTGTGGTAGGTCGCATGTGAAGAACTGTTGTATGAAGTTCTATATTTGCTTTGCTTACAGCCTGGATTGTTAGGTGTGTTCCAGAAGTTGATCGCCTCTAAAGCTAATGACCATCAAGGATTCTATCTTCTAAACAGTATTATAGAGCATATGCCTCCGTGAGTATGATTTGAAATTGCATTCAAAACTAGTTTCTGTAGACTTCAATTTTTGGTATGTTTGTACACGCCACAGCTAATGTTTAACAGCGGAAAAATGTCACATTTATCAGTAAAATTGATTTGAACAATTCTATACGAGTTTTTCTTTGAAGTGACATTAGTAAAATCCTAGTATGGGTTGAATAACTGTTCTTTTAAATTTCCAGTGAATCGGTTGACCAGTACAGGAAACAGATCTTCATTCTACTATTCCAAAGACTTCAAAATTCCAAAACAACAAAATTTATTAAAAGTAAGTTCCTTGCTATAAAAAAGCTTCAGTGCTGGTAATGCCAAGAGTTAGAACATGCAGCTGTGCTGAATAAGTATCCTATCACGTCCTGTGATTATGCAGATGAAGGGACACCAGTGACTCTTCAGATCAGTGACTTGCTTCAAATTATTTGTGTAATCAAGGGTGGCATATAGAGCACTCGCCACAGCAGGTGACACTTATTTCATGAAGACTGAAGGAATGGAGCTAAAATTAGGGAGAAGACTTGTGTATTCCTCCCAACTTTCTTACTTTGTGTGATATCATTAATTATTTCAAAGTGTCTCCGTTTAATCCTCAACTAATACCAGCAAACTTTCACTCTCACAGAACGCAATAACACTGACCGCACTTGCTTTTGTTATATATAGTTGCACGCTATTACTGTTAAATATTTTATGCATTTGTGTCATTCTGCCTTAATGTGACTGAATTTATTGATAAGGTTTTATGTTAAACTAGCAAAGTTGTGACAAATTCTTGAAATACATATTCTGCTTATTCCTGCTGTAACGGGAAGATTATTGTCATACTCATTAAATTATTTTAATGATTCCAAAACTACACAAATTATGCAATGTTTATTATTTAATCCCATAAACTCTGATTAATACCGAGTGATAGGATTGCTTATAATGGTCTTCCACAAACAAAATTTAAGTGGTGCTTTTAATGCATTGCATCTGTGCTCAGGTACAAAGGCTGTGCAAAGGGGTTCACAACTGATGTGAAAACCGGCATTGCATGAAGTTTTTGGCTAACAGCATTGAAGAATTCTTTTGGTCCTTGATCAGAAAAATCTGCAAATAGCTTATCTAATGCTTTAGAACTGCTGTAAGGGGGGAAAAGGACTAAATCTTTTCTTAGTTGTTTTACAGCCTTGTTTTAGTGTGTTGCAGTACATGGAAAGATCAGCAGCTTTTAGACAATCTTCAAGGCAGCAAGTTACTGTGCTTCACTAAAACTGAGCATTTATAAAGATTGCCATTTCTATCCCCTTGAAAAACTTGTTAGAATGTATTCTGCTGCTGACTCCAAAGCTATTCTTTTGTTTTCATGTTGAGTTTTAATTTGACTTTTTTCTTGTTGCAGGTTTCCTAGTCTTCATTAACTTGTACTGCATAAAATATGGGGCATTAGCTCTGCAGGAAATATTTGACAGCATACAGCCAAAGTTAGTGTGATTTGTTTTTTTTATTTAAGACTGCTATGTAATTTTTATCTTTTAAAGTAGGAAATAGTTGTCTTCTTTAGCAAAAATTGCAAACTGCATTTCTCACAAATTTGACTAGCCAAATATTTCTTCTAATGTGGTTGATTTCTTTGTCTAGCGATTTTTCTTTTTCTGATTTGCTGCCTACAGTTCCCTGTTGATAGTTCAAGATATTAATCTCCATGTTTTTATTCTCCCTTTGTGGAAAGCTTGTATGCTTAAATTTCTACCAGACACCTACTGCGACAGGGCAGCACCGTGACAAATTATCTGCTTTATATTGTTTCTAATTTTCTTTTGTTACCACAAGGCTGATAAAGCTTTCTAATACTTTTTCTTTTAATGTCATAATAGGATGTTTGGAATGGTTTTGGAGAAAATTATAATTCCTGAAATCCAGAAAGTGTCTGGACAAGTAGAAAAGAAAATCTGTGCTGTTGGCATTACAAAAATATTAACAGAATGTCCTCCTATGATGGACACTGAGTACACCAAGCTATGGTATGTAGAACACTTCAAGTTCTGCTAGTAAGGCTATTTGATTTTTTGAAAACGTGAGCTATTCTCAAAATATATTCTTCAAGTAAACTCTGTTGTGATTTCTTCAGGCCTGCTATTGCTATGAGGCTGAGTTTCAGCCTTTTCATACCACTTCCTTTTCTCAACAAATAAAACGTATTTTCAAAGCAGATGCCAGAACTGGTTTGAGATTTTTATGATGGAGGTAGCACTGACTGGGCTATCAAAGAGTGCATTTAAGAAAATACATGACTGTCTTTTAGCTTGTATTCTTTCTGAAAAGCTAGGCCCAGTTTTGACTTCCAACTGTTCTACTAGTCAGGAGACCTGACAGAGAGACTGTAAGATCTTAGCATGACAGTAGAATTTTGGGGAAAGCTATCTGGGAAGATTGTAAGCCAGCCTAGCAGTCTAGGCTGTCAGGTAGCCTGAATGTAATGACAATAACTGGGTCCCTGAAGTAGAGATTTTATTTTTTTTTTTAATGTCCTTAGTGAAAAGGTGTAATCTGGAAAACAATTGCTTTTCTTAGGTATGTTTCACGAGAATTTGAACTGATAAAAAATAAATGCATTGTTCATGCTTTTAATATGAGCACTTACTGCACAGACTCTTAGTTCTTCAAATCCAGCTTAGATTGAGTACTTGCAATTTCAGTAGCTAATCAAGTACCTGCAAGGGCTGAACTGTAAAGGGTGCAGAGTCATTTGAACATTCTTGTAAAATACACCTTGTCCTAACATATTTTAATCACTCCAATTTTATCCTCCCCTCTTTACATATAGGACTCCTTTGCTGCAGGCCCTCATTGGCCTCTTTGAACTGCCCGAGGATGACACTATCCCTGATGAAGAACACTTCATTGACATAGAAGATACTCCAGGATATCAGACTGCATTCTCTCAGCTAGCCTTTGCTGGAAAAAAAGAACACGATCCTGTAGGTCAAATGGTGAACAATCCTAGAATCCATCTGGCACAGTCTCTTCACAAACTGTCTACAGCGTGCCCAGGCAGGGTAGGTGACTTTTATACATGGCATGCTAATGCTAAATTCTACAGAGAAGAAAGGCTTTTTTGATAATGGGTCTCTCTTGCTAATGTTTGATAATCAGCAAAATGAAGTATGTCATAACCAGAATGTTAGGTATTGCTCTCTTTTAGTCTTTAATGGAATATAGCTTTTGTAAGGTTGTTTTTTTTCCCTAGTAACCTTAGAAACACCACATTTTCACGTTACTTAATTCAGCAATAAGCTTAAATATTCCAGTTCTTAAATGAAAATTTATCAGCTTGTAGTTATATGACTAATACTTGTCTGCAGGTCAATTGTATGTACTCAGGAAATTACAGGCAATTCACATTAAACGTAAACAATTAAAGTTTACAGTTAACTATTTTAACCCATAGTGGTTTTGTTTTAGTCAAGATTTTGGTAAGTACAGATTGCCTATATATGAAAGCTGATGTTTGTTGCATTCAAATATCTGCTTTAATAACTGAAAGTTTTCTCTTCTTTCATATTTGATTCAGATAAGTAGTATGTAAAACTGTCAGCATCAGGAATTATAATTCCAGCAACTGCTTTCACAATGAAAAACTGCTGCTCTCAGAATGTCGTTTGACTTTGTACCATATGTTAACACAGTGATTAACAGGGTATAACAGTAGCTTAATGTATACACACATTGACACTTCTGCTCTATCATATGTTTTAAGGTTCCATCAATGCTGAGTACTAGTCTGAATGCAGAAGCGTTGCAGTATCTCCAAGGATACCTCCAAGCTGCAAGTGTGACACTGCTCTGAATTGCATATATTCCACAAGCAAGATCAAAAGGTGTTTTGTTATACAGAAGGTTGACAGTGACTTTTTTATAGCAGAGCTCAGACAAAATGAAAAATGCTACTTGAAAATGTATTGCAGAATCCATCTTGTAAAAGATAAATGTGGCTTTAAGCAGAAACTGAAAGAATTCGGTGGTTTGTGTACCATAGATAAAAGGTGGCTAACTTCCATTCCCAGTTTAATGTCAAAGGGAATAGTCATAGCAGTTTGTTATGGGATTTATTTGAAATCTGCATCTGCAGTGTTTGGATAACATTTTGAAATGTATGGAGAGCACTGGCTGTAGAAACTCACTTTGGTCACTAAAATTCCTTTTCATTTTGATGTTGTCCTTTGTATTTCTTTTGTCTTTCCTTAAACTTTATCTAAATTGTGAATAAATAAGAAGTACTTGTTTAAAATGCCTGTCACTGTGCGCTTACTGTTTTAGAAGAATGTAGTTGGTTTAAAAAAAGATAATGTTTTAAACTTAGGATAGAATATAAAATAGTGGGACTGTGAGGATTTCTCTTTATCTTAAGTAATAGTTTAAATACGTTGTAGTGTCGTACAGAGCAAATGTAAAACTGGCCTAAGATCCAAAGCTATTATCAGTCTTGATGTTCATCAACAGGTGCAGCCCTTCTCTTTGGACAAGATAAGTCAGTATAGTGCAGTAAAAGCAATTAATATACCCTCTTAGAGTGGGTATCAGTCTCCAAGCAGATTTTTAGTGATGTACTAAAACTGAAGCGGTGATCTTAATGAGTTACGTTTAACTTGCATGTTCTCCCTGTCTCCTCATAAATATGCTGATTCGCTTTGGTAGCCTCAAATTGTAAGCGCATCAGTTTACCTTGTAGTTATGGCTGTTTAAGTGACTAGTGAAATGCCGGAGCCTTACTGTGTTCTCAGGTGGCCGGGGCGCCAAACTGCTAGAGCGTAGGCTTTTGGAGCACTGGTACTGCAGGGGTATAAACAAATCTAATTATAGAGACTGAAAAACTCCTGAATAAGAGTGAAGTCTCAGACTTATGTGATATTAAGCAATGACATACGTGACAGATGTTTTTAGTTACTTGTCCACAGAAATTCTGCAGATGACTTGAATCGGGACTGGTTTTCGTAGTTAGAATGCCTGTTGAAGTTGGGCCTTGTGTCAAGAAAGTTACTGAATTTACTGAGGGTGAAACACAGGGCAGAATCAGCCGTCTCAGTTCTTCCTTAGTATTTGTGGCTGCCATGTGAGAGTGCATGCTGGCCATATCTCTTAACATATAAAGAAATTAGTTGCTTGTTAGACAATGGATTTAAACTACTAAGTGCCTAAAACTATATTAAATGAGTCAGCATCAACAGGTTTTCTTGGATCTGGTCTGCAGTGCAGTGCCAGACCCTCTTTGTTCATAGGTATGAAGTGAAAGCAGTTCTCAAGAGGGAAATAATACAGTGGTGATAATGAAAAGCATCTGCCTTAATGCTGATGAGAGAGACTGTGATGTGTGTTATAAGTTTGCCGAAGCGCCTTGCAGAATGAATTTCAATAGACAGGCTGAAATCACATGGGAGATGTGTGACATTTGCAAGGAACTGAATGCCTACCTCGAATGTCAATGTTAATTGAGCTGTGGTCATTCAAAACCTGCAAGCCAAAAGGATACTCTGAACTCTGCAGCTTTGTCTTTTTCCTTGGATAATAGGGAGAACAATTCTACAGAGAACTTGCTGACAGGATAAAAAGGTCTGCCTCAAAGAACAAAAATTAAATTGGTACTGGTGGTCATGTAGCAGTGATTTGACATGCTGCCTTTGCATCTATTCAAGCAGACAGCCTACACATGTATGCTAGATAACCTCGTGCTGAAATGGGTTCTTCAGCACTATGCGATATTAAGGGGCTCGTTGTATTAGACCATCGTAGTTCTGCAGCTCTAAGCAAGATTTCTTTAGGGAACAGGTTGCTGCGATATGTAAGTAAGCGAACAGATGTTTCTTATCTAACCAGTACCAACCATAGATGGAACTGGACAGAATTTATGGCAACAAGCCAGAACCTGTTTGAGAGGTAGCCAAAGAAAAATTGGCTCTTCTGAATGGAAAATTATCAGTGAATCTTGATGTTCACTATTTTGCACTTCCTGCAATGTGTGACTTTTTGTTGTTGGACAGACATTCTGTGTGAATAAGTGCCTAAGTGACTTCACCAAATACCAGTGGCATACTTGTCCTTTAGTTCGCTCAGAGTTGAGTAACTTAAACTTTGTAGATATGGTTGTAGTTGTGGCCCTGTTAGTGACATGTTATTTAGCGCTGATGTATTCTGCAGACTTCATAAGGCATGCAAGTGTTTATGTAGAGCACTTACCCTTTCAGGGAAATGAACTTTTCAAGTGTTGTGCAGACAAGCAGATGCGTCTCTTCTTCGGAGCACAGGCAAATGTTACTGGCAATGCCCTCATCTTCATTTTGGTGGAGACCTTACTGCTGCTTCTGACACCTCCTCTTCTCGAGACTCAGGAGGCGACACAATGTTCCAGTTATATTTATCTGTTAAGTTTAGTGGAAACTGATGCAAGCAATGTCGTAACAGTTTTCGCAAGATTGTTAAACTTCCCTAGGCCACCCTTTGATGTATTCCTTGTTGGGCAAATACCAGCTAGTTTAGAAAGCTCAGGCTGGAAACACCTCCTTTCAATGGCTCTTCGGAGGACTAATTAAATGTTAGACAATTAACTCCTGATCATCTTCTGAAATGCTTCTGAAAATAAGTAGCCAATTCTCCCTTGCAGTTGATAATGGTAGATTATTCAAATTTGAGGGGAAAAAAGATTACTTGCTCTGGTTTGAGTGGGTAACCTGTTTTGGGATCTTTTGACACCACAGAATTTTAATCTACTGTCCTTTTTTGGAGCCTACTGACTGACTTGTGGTTGCCAACTTCTTAATGTTCTGAGGCTTTTGTAGCAGAAGAAATACCTTATTGTTAGTTTAAGGGACCAACAGAAACAGAAAAAAGAAAACTCAACCCCACCCACAAGACCAGTACCTGTTCTTGTTTTCTTGGGTTGTGAATGGGCC
>NW_009646340.1:44308-48380 GCF_000708025.1 Charadrius vociferus | reverse complement strand
AGCAGATACTAAAGCGAAGTTCTAACTCTGTTTCTTCATGTAAGTATGTGCTAAGATAAGAGTCATCCTGGCAGTGAGCCAGACATTTCATTCCAAATTCTCCGATGAGGCCAGAGCGTATTCTCTCAGCTGACTTCTGCTTTCAGAAAACTTGCTTTTCCTTCGGCTCTCCATAGCTTGCTTGACTATGCCTTCCTTCAGGCCGCAATTCTTTGATTGTTGCGTGTACTTTTGTACTCATTCTGTGACCTTCAGATTGTCAAGATGGGGTAGGCCAGAGTAAAGGTGTCAGAGTGTGTCTTTGTACTGTCACCATCAGGAGTTAAGCATAAGGCACCGTGTGAGATCGGTGCAAAGCTGGTCACGGCGAGCTGTTTACACTTCTTCACCCTTCCCTGAAATTCACTCACTCTTGTACAGAAAAGGTTTATCATTCAGTGAGCTTCCCTTTATCAGTCCCAAGGCTGCATGCTTCAAGCTGTCAAAAAATGCAGCTAAAATGCTGGTGAATCACTTTGAAAACATTTTGATGTTTTTGAAGTTTGCAAGGCAGCACCTGTACACCTGTGCTAGACTAGATAATAAAATACGTGGGCTGTAGCAGTATGGAGATTGAGGCTCTAGTTGGTGGAGTAAATTGTCTCGCCTGACAAACAGAGCTGCCTCTGCCGGGCTGCACGCAGTAGTTCATGCAAAGCTAGTTCGGATTCAGCTGTACCCTGTGCTCCAGAACGGCTTGGCAGTTTCCTTGTCCCAAAGCTCCCCATGTCAAACCTTGATTTTTATCTTAAAACAGCTTAATCCTTTCTTCACAGAAACAACAGCATTTCTTTATACCTGTTACCTGTTTTGTGGATTCCATTGACAAAAAAAAAAGCTGAGAGAAGTCATGCACGTTCTTTTAGCCCTCAGCAGAAGTATTATCAAAGGCATTTTCTCCTGTTTCAAGCATTTGCTTTTATAATTGTGAGGATGTTATCTAACAAAGATACGCTCCAGGCATGACTTCTCTGTGAAAATTTAAAACTAGCTATCAGAAAGCAGGATAAATGCTTTATTTTCCCTTAGCTTTCTACCCTTACTTATTTAAATGAAGTCATTATTGCCTTCAATATAATTTAGAGGAAATTTGAGGTGTTCCTGGGGAAATACGTACATGAAAAGATGTACATGAATAGCTCAGTGACAGCTAGTTGCAAAGTGACTATAGGCTTTAAAAATCTTATCTCAGAGTAATAATCTTTTAATTCACATAAGGTCGAAGCTTATGCTGGACTTACTGTATTGTATTGAAGATGAGAATAGAACAAAATAATAAAGTAATAAATCTTAATAGAAATTAAAAGATATTTTGTTACAAATGAGTAACATATCAGAAAAGCAGACTAAAGGGGTTTTAGCACAGTAGTTCATATATTTAGCTTCCTAGTAAAAAGTTTTCTTTTTCTAAAGCTGCGAAGAGAAATTCACACTGTTTTGTGCCTGATATAAGGGGTATTTTGAAGTAAGTATTTAACAAAGAAAATATATTAATAACAAATATCAGATTTCTACATGAACATCTGAAAATACTGTAATTACAGTACTGCTTTCTTCATTAAAGAAAATCAAAGCTTCAAATATTTTGCAAATCAGCTAGAAATAGGTCTCTGTCCTTGTTTAAGCTGCTGCATAAAGAAGAGTGGAAAAGTCTTTTGTAACATTTTTGAATAATGAATAATCATAGACATGCTAGAGGAGTAAATGAAAGAACAAACGTGTTGCATGTTTGAGGTAGTGGGCCAAGTGGTCCTTGGACTTCTGAATTACATATGTATTTGCTTAAATTATTTTCAGCTTCATAATCTGGCTGCAGGTACTTTGTCCCAATTGTGCAGATTTTACACTTATCCAGACTTTTATAATTTTCTGGAAAAAGGTAACATAAAACTGAACTTTTAATGTAACTCAGTCTGGGGAGGGAAGTTAGCTTTTAATTCCCCATCTCCACCTAACTCTCTACAGAAAACCTGCACAAATGTTGTTTCTGTTATAGACTACATTACGCCTTGCAGTAATATTACACAACAGTTGAAATTTCATTTCCTTCTGAAATATAACTGTTGCTGGCTTGGAATAATTAAAGCATCTAACAGCACATATTATTATGCAACAGACCACAAGAACACACGAATAGGTGTTTAAGTGTGATATGGGATATATACCTATATACTTATATACTGGAGAATGTCTTTTAAATGCGATATTGTCAATTAATTTTAAGTGTATGATGTATTTTCTTTGTGGTATCTTTGGAATCCATCAGTATTAAATACAGAAATGGATATAGAGCTTTAGGTATATTGGGTTTTATTTCTAATTTGGTTTTGCTGATATGTTGTGGTTGTGATTCTCCCGATTAAATATGAAGGCTTTTGCATTTGCTGTAGAATTAAGTTACATGTATTTGGCTAGTAAATGTTGTGGGCTGGATGCCAATGGGTTTTTGCTGAACAATGGCAGAAATTACTTACTTGCAATTTAATGATGCCATAGGGTTTAAATGCAACCTTGTAACTTAAAGTGTATTTTTATCTATTAAGAAAGATAAAATATTTCTGAAACAAAAAGTTTTCGTAGTATCTTTTTCTGAGAGAAAGGATTAATCTACTCTAGCACAACTGGTGTCTGTTTAATACTGTACTCTAATTTCTGCTAGCTTCTTTGATAGTGCGGATTTGTTATAAAAAGCAGTTGTATTGCTTTAAGAAATCATACAATTAGGAAAAGTGTTGCCTTTAGAATACTTAATGATACTTAACTTTGAAAAAAATAATGATGGCATTTATTTAAATCTCGTAGGGCATTTTAATTGCTACAGTGACCCGGGAAGGGAAACTTGTGCTGTGTCAGCAGTTCCTTGAACAGCTGCATGCTACTGCTAACGCAGTTTTCACTCTTTCAAGAGCTACGGTATTTAAAGCAACATAACAGTATTTAAAGGCTCAATTTGTATGAAAAATCTAAAATTACTAGAAATTATTGACTTCAGTAGTGGCACGCTGGATTTTTTGCTTTCTTAATGTAAAATAAATACATTCGTATCGTGGTTTTGACTCAGCTAATGTACATGGATTCACTCCAGGTAGTAATTTCAAGAGTCTGACAGAAACAATCACAAAGTAACTGAGAGCCCTGGTTAAGGTAGTGGCAGTTAATTATTGGCAGCTGGGAGGGGCGCTTTGGGAAATGGGGGGAGAGATGCAAAGGCGGCAAATTAAAGCTGTGCATAGGAACTAAATGGAGTAAGCTTACACACCTCTTACATATGCTCTTTAAATTCAAATATAGAGGTTGAATTTAAACATACCCAGTTAGCTGCTGAGTTTAATGTCAGTTGCGTGCAGCTGTACGCATAAGTTCTGGAATTTTTTCCTGGGCAGTATCTGTTCAAAGGATTTTGCGTGTGTGGAGTTACTGTTTTTACTTGTGCATCTTTTAAAGTTCAGCATGCTTTTTCCTTCCTAACCGCATATGTTTTGAAATATGAGATTATTTTTTTTTAAATACTGGTCCCTAGTTGTGTTGGCTGACACTCGCTATTAACTCCTTATTTGCAAATAACTTTACACTGACGTTTAACCTGCGTGCACCGGTGTTGGATGTAGGTTCGCCTTCGGCCTCGTTTCCTTTCTCTAAAGGCAGCCCAGGTTTCCAGGGGACACACACGCAACTTCTGTCTTTCGTTTCAGGTTCTTCTCTTCCCAGAAATGCTGCGATGGAAGTAGAAAACGGGTATTTTATACGCGCTTATTTGCAAATAACTTTACACTGACGTTTAACCTGCGTGCACCGGTGTTGGATGTAGGTTCGCCTTCGGCCTCGTTTCCTTTCTCTAAAGGCAGCCCAGGTTTCCAGGGGACACACACGCAACTTCTGTCTTTCGTTTCAGGTTCTTCTCTTCCCAGAAATGCTGCGATGGAAGTAGAAAACGGGTATTTTATACGCGTGGCTTTGCTTTAGCTGAGCACCAACGAAGCGCAGACCGCAAAGCGGAGCGGGGCTCCCTGCTCGCTCCGGCACCCACCGCTCT
>NW_009646340.1:35092-43043 GCF_000708025.1 Charadrius vociferus | reverse complement strand
CGACCCCCCCCAGGAACAGGGGGTGGTGGCAGCACAGCTGGTTTGGGCTCTCTGAACCCCTTGGAGAAAGTGGCTGCAGCCATCCTCCTTCTCCACATTGCCCAGAGCGGGTGCCAACAGTCACAGACTTCTGCAAAGTCTCAGGGGCAGAGAATCTCGATAGCAAAACTCCCGAGACTGAACTAGACTTGTCTGACTGTTCTGATAAAAGGTGTAGATATGGTGACAACAGCAGGAGACGCCCCCAGCCTTCTCCGTGCACGGATTACAGTGCAAACACCGAGACAGCTGGTGTTAGCAGCATTAGCTTGCTCCCCGAACACTGGCATCATCACACTTTCTCCTCGTTGCCCACTGGGTTTGGCAGCCATCACTGCACCAGCCTCACTTTTCTTTTCACTGTTTTTTGATGACAACACTAAGTTTTTCAGGAGATGTAACAGCAACAAGTCCCTTTTGAATCTTTACACTGCTTCTGTCTGTTCTGGAGGTTATACGGGGTTTGATTCGTTTGGGTTGTCCATCCAGTTGATACTGTAGCTAGTGATGTTGACAGCCATTTTTCTGATTTATTCATTTGTTGGGTATTTTTGTCATTGTTTTTCTGACGGGTTTAAGGCAAACTTAGAGCATGTGGAATGTAAATGAAGGCTAGGTGTATATATAGCAGTGAAATAAAAGATCTGAATGAAGTCCTTTGTCTGCTTTTGGAATAGTATATTTATAAAATCTTCTTTCTTCTAACTAGAACGTGCAAGTGTACTACATAGTTCCCGTGCTCTAACTGGCAGAAATGGATTTTTTTAAATACTAGTGAATGTCAAAACTTGAGTTTTAATGATGCAGCTTATAGCTATGATGTAATAGTGATCTCTGATTTGTCTGTTGATCATCTCGGATATGCAACAAATTTGTATATTCAAACTTCTACAGAGGTATTAACTGGATGTCTGTCACATCTTGATGAAAATTTAAAGAGCAGATGGGATGAATTTTTTACTGTATTTCCTATTTTCTGATGTTGGATCAGAATCTCATTTCAAAACTATCTTCAAGGATGTATGCAAGATACAATTATTTTTTTATTGTTATTTGAAGTAGCCACTATTTCTTTGTTTGAGATTTTTTATAACATTTATCATTAATCATTTTTTCACTATCAGTACCAGTCAGTCAAAGTATTAGGTATTTTGTGGCAGAATTAAAAGTATTCGTGGGTTGAAATAAATTTGAGGTGATGTAACTGTACAAAGTCAGAACAAAACTGAAAACTGTTTTGTGCCTTTTAGATCTGACTGAAGAGCAGCGACTTTATTCTGAGGACATACGAACTTTCAAAACAATTTTTTTGCTTTGTCTAGGATCCTTGCCGAGGGGTTGATTATTTTGTTAGAGTTCTTGAAGATGCAACTGGAACAATAGAGGAGATCTGTGCATTGATTACCATGTTAACTGTAATCAGTATCAGTGGGCGGTTTTGACCTGTTCTACTGCAGGAAAAAAAAAATCATTAAATATTTTGTCAAAGTACTAATTCAGCTAGAAGTAAGCATTGAAGCATTTATCTTTATTCATGATTGACTTACCACTTTCTGGTATATTGTTTTGCACTGCGTTTGGAACTGTCTGGTTTATGTGTACATCTGCTAGTTCCCTCTTTTCCTTCAGATTTTACTTTCAAATTTTAGCTTTTCATCACCTGTTGTCTTATTAATAATCCATGTCTTGGCTCCCAAACTAATTTGCTTAATATTTAGCATTTCCGCCCTTGAAAATTCATCTTAGCCATACTCAAAAAGAGCATCATCTTTTTCTACAGTGAATGTTGCCTTTGAGAGTAACCTTCTCTTGCCCAAATATTACAGAAAAAGATTTATCTAAGCAGAAAACATTGTTCAGCTAGAGTTTTACATTTTGTGTAAATAACCTTAAGTCTGTAAAATCTGTAGTCTTTTCAATTGTAAGTAGTTAGATGATGTTCTTAAACATTGTTGCACCAGTCAAATGCTTTCGAATTTTATGCTATATATTACAAAGCTACAACTGATGTATGGTACCTCTTAGAATTTGAGGAAATTTAATCTTCATGCTCTAAAATGGTCGAGTATGGGACAAAAGAGACTCAGCCACGACACTCAAGTTATTTAAAACCCCTTTTAAAAAAGGGAGGAGCGAGGGAATCTTTCTAACCAATGTTTTATCTAGAAAATGAATGCACTGTGATACTCCCCAGTCTGCAAACAACAGGTGAAAATGTTGTTGTTCAACAGGGGGTCTGTCTTGGACATGACCGTAAGTCCTGACGTGAGCTGGGGAGGATCGCCGCCTCTGTCAGAGCAGCTCAGCAGATCGCTCCTGCGTGGCGGGTAAGCGCTACTGCAATGCTGCACTTCTACCCAAGTGAGGGTTGGTTGCCATTGAGTGGCAGTTGAGCTACAGGCGTGTAGACAACGGAGTTAGTGTGTGAATGTTGTGCATTCTACAGTTCATGTAGTTGTTTCAGTTCTGCCTCGCCCCCACCTTGGATACCTGCATCCTTTTGCAGGGATAAGAGTTGGGGTTTGTGTTCTAGTTGGCCATCTGTGGGCTAGGGATAAATGAACTTTCCTGCTTTGAGAACAGTTTGTTGTTGATAAGGAACAATTAACCTTCCTTGCTATGTGACTGAAGGGTCAGGAACTCCTCAGATGCACTATGGTATGAAGCATCCGCTTTTCAGAAAGAAATTAATTCTTAATTTAAAATCTCATTTCCTATAGCTAAAACTTTTTCTTGGATATTGTTTATGGCATGATTTTTAGTTGATGATGTCAAGAAGTCCTTGTAAGTTGAATCTTGTTCTGTCTCTCTTTCTCCTCTGTTCTCGTTCCATAAAAAGCCCTCCCTGCCTGGTGCTGGCAGGTCATGAGTGAATACAAAGCAAGTTTTAATGGGGTACCCACACAAATTCGTGACGAGTAGCATAATGAGAATGTCATAACTTCCAGCCTTCTGACTGTGTGCATCCTAAGAAACGGGGCACCTTTCCATATTCTGGTCCCGACAAGGAATAAAACCTATTTCTTTGAGGATTTAGTATCTCTTGTGTTTTCAAGTAGTTTGTCAGAGTTCAGAGCAAGTCTGTGAAAGCACCCGTCTGAGAGCCCCCTTTTTGCCCAACCTGTTGTTTAACAAGAAGGCGGTTGTCTTCCTCAGATAAGATATGGAAATGTGCCGTTACAGTCAGGTACCCAGAAGTGTGTTCTCAGTCATGGGAATCCGGGCTGGGGGGACTCGAGGGAGGGAAGTAGTCCGTGCCTCCGCGGGGGCAGGTAGACCACCCTCATTCTACATGGATCTTTATCAATGACTTGAAGTTTGCCAACAGTGAAGTCACCTCTGTCACCCAAAGCAGTATAGTTCATTGCAACCATTACTATCAGAAAACATTTTCTTGATGCGCTTTTAAGCCTCTTGCCTCTAGTTCTGTCACTTTAAGCATGAAGAACAGATTATTCTTTTCCACTCCAAAAACCTTTCATGTACTTGAAAACTGCTGATTGCCAGGCCCCAGCCAGCCCTCTCCTCTTCAACATATACAAGCCCAAATCCTTTCCTGTTTTTCTTATAGGTTACATTTTTTCTAAAACTGTTTTGTGCTTTTCCTGCTTTATTTTTTTTTCCACATCTGTCTTGAAGCGTGATACCCATCTGTGGATGCAGCGCACTGGCAGAGTGCTCAGTAACACTTGAGTACAGAGTAAAAGGACTACTGCAGATATCTCTCAGGCCACTTTTCCATTTCTGCATCTCAGTATGATGATTGCTCTTTCTAAAAGAGCCTGTCAGCACTGGCTTGTGTTAGGTAATGGTGTTGCATTGGTTGTAACTCTTCTCTCTCTCTGCTGGTGTCAATTGGTGGGTTTTCTGTCCTGTGTTTGATCAGCAGATGGTGCCTGCCCAGAACCTCGCACTTGCTCCAGCCGGGGTCAAGTGATTCGGTTTTGAGCCTCGTTAGACCACCAGAGATGGCTGGAGAAAATGCAGTTGTCTTTATACAACTTGGATTTGATCCCACCTGGGAGTATTACCCATTTCCTTGTTTTCCAGGTGCTTAATTAAGCCTCCAGAAAAACTTCTAGAAGAAAAGTTGAACTGATAGGACTGCAGTCCTCTCATCTCCCTTCTTCATTCTCCAGTTAAAAAAATAGGCACGATGTCTGCCTGTTTCAGGCTCTGTATCCTCCTCTGTTCTGCTGGACTCCTCCAAGATAACGGGTTACAGTTCTAAGATGCATTGTAGGATTTGGAAATGGCTGTCGGAAGTAAATTCAAGAGCTTGTTTATCTACGTCCTCTTCTAACCTTAATCAAGATTGAGATCTTACCCGTTTTGTTGCTGGTAGTAATGTTGCTAGCATCTGCGCGCAGTTGGCTTTAGTCATGGAAAAGAAGGATTAAACACTTTGTGCTATATTTGTAAGCAGAATAAAATACGTTTTGATTTCCATTTAGAGCAGTCCACGCAGTGACAGGTTTCATATTCAGTACCAAAACAATTTTATTCTAAAATGGTTTTAGCTAGGCTGGTATTTTTATATGCCTATTTATGAGTGAAATCATTAGACTGGAAATGTAGTCAAAAGGTAAAATTTACATGAGAGTTTTGCAGTTGATAGCTGCCAGAGTTTCTCAGGTTAGTGGCTTGCTTTTGGTTTGGCTTTGTGAATTAAGGTCGGGGTCTAATTTCAGTAGCTGATCTCTGGGGCTGTTAGGAAGAAGGTTAACTTCTCCAGAACTGGAAGCCTTACTACAGAAAGAAACTTTGCAAGTGACTTTTATAATCCTGCAAAGAGCGCTGTTGTGAGATTCCACTGTTTGTGTATGAAAAATCACTTCGGTTTGGGGAAAGAGCAAGGAAAGACAACTGTGGGATCAGGTTGGAATTTCTGCTTGGAAAAACATAGCTCTGTTGAGCAGTCTGTCAGTGAGAATGTAATGGTCATACAAATTCTTGTCATCCAAAGGGATGAGGCAAACTCAATATAGCGGTGAGATACTTACTACAGGAGATCTTTTTGTAGCTTTAGGAAGCAAAACGCTAACTGTCTGTTTTTCCTTTTAGGCATTCTCCATCATAAATATCCTATTCAGAACTAAATCCAAATCTTCACTCTCTGGATCTCCTAAAGGTACAGGAAACTTACTTAAAACATTAAAGTTTCTTACCTTTTATTTGCATCATATTAAAGAAACCACAAATTGTGGTAAGACATGATTGTCCACAGGAAGTCTCTGTTTTTTGTTTGATCTTCTGGCTTCTATCTGCAACACCTTTGAGAATTATAACACAAAAAAGCCCCAAGAGCACTTTTACCTGAAAATGCTGTGTTCTTTCTTTTATATGGGAAGATTTTAATTTATTTTTGGCTGAGTGGACTGAGACTATGTTCACATCTTTCTGCATTTCTTTGCTTGCCTTTGGGTTACCTTAGTGACTTCTGAACTTTGTGTTTTAACGTATTCAAAATTTCTGGGAATAGTCCAGGCATTGATGCGCCAAAATAAGATGAAAATCTAAAAACTGGAGTGGGGAGCAGTGCTCTGTCATCTGAAAATCCATCTCTAAGTTTATTATTGTCCCTAGGTCATTGGATTGTTTGAGGGCAGCCATTACTATCATGAGGATAATACTCTAGTGCAACACTATCTCAGTAAAGTTTAAAATATTAGTGTCTGAGTTAGCGAAAAGTAAGTGTGGAAGGGTGGGAAAGGAGGAAGTTGTGTGATTAGCTGCTGCCTGAGATGGTACAACATTTGTTCGTTCACCTATCTTTCGAAGTTTGTGAGTGGTTTTAAGTTCTAGTATTGCCTTGAGTATTGTATAGGGGTCAGTTATTTGTGCTAGTATTTGTCTTGAAAAGTTTGAAGTAGCTAACCCCTGATTACATGGAAAAATCACCTGAAATACTGGCATCTCTTCATTTCTCTATCCACTGTAACAGCCTTTATAAGTTGTTAGCCTCAGCTTTCTAGATCATGGTGCTTTTTCTTGGATAGTTAGGGTTTTGTAAGCCTGTTGTAGGGCAGAGGGCAGATTATTTTGTAAAAGCACTGTAAACCCTTCTGTAATCCCCCAAACTCCCCTAATTAAATGTGCAGTGATGGACAGTGAGTTTTTATACCCTACTGAAATACTTCACGCAAATCAGCTACAGTACCATAAACTTCACAGGTAGCTGAAAAAATGCAAACGAAATTCCAGTTTGTTTTGTCAGACTGCTCTTTGAAGTCAAAGTATGAGCTAAATGTTTTTAAAAAGCAAACATAATATATATTTGTATATATAAACTTGTAAGGTATAATCTTGTAAGTTACTACCTAGTGTCTAAAATTCTCAGAAATTTGTAAAGTGGAATTTCACCAATTCACCAGATGTTTTTAACACCTAATTTGCTTTGGGTCTGCCTGAATTCAATCTAATGAAATAGTTCTGAGTTGGTGATAACTTACAGGGTATAGATTCAACTTTTGCTCTGAATATAAAACAATATAAAATTGGTGTATTGATGAAGGAGAGACAAACGTAGCAAAAAAAATGACGTAGCAATTTATGGAGAAATGATGTAGCAATTTATGGAGAAGCAAGCATCATATTCACTTAGGTTAAAAAGGATATATTCATTGGAAAAGTTTTATTTTCATTGCAATTCAGTTCTGTGGCAAAGAATGGCATGCCCTGGTTCTCAGCTACTTGAATGTCTTGGGGATAAGCCTTGAACAGCAGTGTGTTCTGCAGGTTTCGGATTTCTATTTTAAGTAAAAATATAGCTTATTGATTCCTTAAAATTTCTTTTTGGTTAGGCATTGCAGCTTTTTCTTCCTCCACCTTTAAAAACAGTCCTGGAAAGGAGCACTCACGTGATCCTGTTGACTACTTCTCTTTCTTCTTAAATTAATGGCTCCAGAGGCCAGGTATTTGTGTGGTAATTTTGGTCATCAAATCACAGCTACACTTGTAATTGCGAAGCATTTTGCAAAGAAGGGTGTGGGGGATCGTTGCCATCTTACAGATGCATAAAGTGAGCTGTGCATAAACTCTCAATACTTGGTTTCTTGTGAGGCTGGAAGTCTTTTGGGTTCCCAGAAGGTACAGGGGGGCTGAACTCTTCCAGTTAGTTGAAAGGCTGCGGGAGGGTGTGTGGTGAATTCCAGCCGGGTGTGTGTTCAAACCCACTCCTAGGTCCTTCTAGTCGGTTTGGATGTGACTGAGCAGTCAGACCAACAAAGAAACTGAGCAGTTGGGCTCTGTGCTGAGAATGAGCAGGTTATGAGCTGTGGACGTGTCTGCAGCAATTTTTTTGTCTGGTTGTTGAATGTGCACAGCTGAAGTCTATTCAAAATTGGATCGGTTTCCAAAACCTTATTGTTTCAAGCACTAGGATGTGACCTCAAGTCTCCACAGATTTTTGTGAATAACGGCTGAATTGTCTGTCCTGAATATTATTTTAACCAGAGGTGTTTGAAGAAAAGCTTTTTCAGGCAGAACACCGATGGCTATAACTCCTGGTGGCGAGAGGGCTGAGTAGAGAGCAGTCTGAGCTGTGAGGTTCTGTAGTACTCTGCCGTAAATAGAGAAAGTGAACTAATAATATCCTTGTCAGGGACTTCCCTGCATGGGGAAAAAAAAAAGAAAATTAATAGCGATTGGTATAGTGTTCCTTCTCTGCATTGTATGACTAGAAAACCACTTTAACATATGTATTTTGGAGCTGCAATTCCATCTTCCCTAAAACCAGGTGATGGCAAATAAATGAAGGCTAGTGCCTTGCTTTGAAAGCAAAGTACTTGTAGGCAGAGTTTTCTGAAAAGAATTTCAGGCTTCCTTTCCAGCATGATCTGAAAGATCCTGATGGTACTGACTGCAAAATAAAACTTCTGGTGTCGTCTTCTCAAAATGTGTGGATTGGAAA
>NW_009646340.1:32559-35070 GCF_000708025.1 Charadrius vociferus | reverse complement strand
GGAGAATTAGCTTTTTTTATTGCACTGAAGACTTTATAGTCTCTGCCAGGCAATTATTATTGCTGTATTATGTTTGAAAGTTTTCAGTGTTTCTGGTGATGCTCCTGGGAACGAAACTTAGTGATTATAAAATTATTACCCTGGAGTCTTATTCTACATACTTTTCATCTTTGTCTTACAACTTCTTGGAGTTCCTTTAGATAGACTCCCTAATAGCATTTTCATGGCTACGATGCACCCAGTGTGTAACTTCTGCAAATTTATTAGTCAAATATAGGATTTGTTTTGAGTATAATCTACATGTAGGTCTTCTGAACTAATGAGATCTGAACTAATTTTGCTCTCTAGTAAAAAAATAAAGTTACCCAGCTGGTAGTATGAGAAGCCTGACATGTTTATGATGTTTTCTCAAAGTAAAAATATTCCAGATGGTAGATTTGTTGGTGTATCTGTTGTTTCCCAGTAGCTTATTTCCTCTTATTTAATAAATAAATCAATCTTTGTATCCATTAATATATTAACCTGGGTTCTCTTCTTAGGTTTGTTTTGTCAGTAACTAGCTCAAAAACTGCACTCTGACTCATTGCTGTTCCTCTTACATTTGGAAGTCCATTCACAGGTTCAGAATTTGGAGCTTACAGAGCGCTAGTGGAGTTGTGTTGCTACTAATAGCTCCCTGGTGGTATCTGGAGCAGTGATTTCTCCTTTTCATCTATAAATTATGAAAGAATAAACCTTTTTTTTTTGCTGCTCTAATAAAATCTGTAGGTCACCAGTGTATGAGTGCATGCTTGTGTGCCTTTGTGTGTAAAATGTATTTACTTGGCTGTAAAATTTATTTTTAATAAATAAATTGATACGTGGATCGTAAGCAGATATGGACAGCTGAGCTCTGGCAGCAATGACAGCCTTCAAACTGGCAACTTGGTAGTGTATATTTAGGTTTAACTGTCTGAGCATGAAGATAATGTTGCATCTGTGTGTAAGAGAGATCTAATACTAATTTATCAGGGGAGGAAAGACCTATCCCAGTACTTCATATTGACTGGTGCAAGTTCATCGCTTGGAGATGTTTCTTCTTAAATGAGCATAGATGCCCGTGAGCAATTTCAACACTTGTTTACAGTGTTGCAAGGCCAAATAACTCTAAATTGACGCTTGAACTGTGACTGAGACGAGTTCTGACATAAATAGAAGTAACCTTCAAAATGCATGTAGCTTATAAAGTTTATGAACTCTTCTTACACCTTCACCTTCCCCAGTCATAGCTACGCCGGCATTTTCTGCTGGACACTAGTTGTGTTTCCCTCGTAAGCGGCTCAGCATTCTCCTTGGTGATGCTGGGGAAAAAGCATATGATTATAATAAAGGGTGCATGCTCTAAGTAGTTGTTTTGTAAAGACTGCATTTATTGCTTAAGTTAAAAACTTCAACTTCAAATGGCAGAATGCATGAAATGTAATCTGGTCATGAAAGCTGCTCTTTGTTTAGTATGTGAGCAGTGGCTATCAGTTTAAGCAACTGGATTTGCTTTGTAAGTGAACTCAGTGGTGGGGAAAACAGATGGATAGTTAAATGAACAAGCATAAATAAAGCTTCTATACTACTTGCCTTTTATAAATGAAATAAATATGAAACTTAAATGATGATGTTGTTAAAACTGGATGCGTACGTGATTTATTGCATACAAAGTGGAAACAGTGGATGCTTGATTGAACGCTTTTTCCCCTTTTTGCCGATGGAGAAATAATTTCAATATGTTGTTAGTTAGAGAATGCTAAATATTTAGTATAATCTTTTTTTCATCTTTACGTTTTAGGTCATCAATTTGGCTTCATCACACTGAGTTTGCCTGCATTCAAAGCTGTTTACCTACAGTAATTTGCTCTGGTTGGAAGTGAACATGTCTCAAGTTCAAATTCAGAATCCTTCTGCTGCCCTCGCAGGGAGCCAAATATTGAATAAAACCCCATCTCTTTCACAGCCCTTGAGTATTCCTTCTACTACTAGTTCTTTGCCCTCTGAAAATGCAGGTAGACCTATCCAAAACTCTGCTTTACCCTCTGCATCAGTTACATCCACCAATGCAGCTGCAGGTAAGATAGTGTCTGTTAAAAAGTGTGTATATTCTTAGTGTTTATAGTTTGGCATGATATATTCCTGATGTTTTACACCTACAAATACTTTAATATTTATCCAGCTACAGTAGCTTGTAATGCTTTCTCCATGTTGAATGAAATCTGAGTCAGATAGAAGCATACTTTTCCATCAGGTTCTAATAATTAATTGAAATGTTTGCAATAGTAAAAAATGTTTAAAATTGTGTAACACTTAATTTTTGAAACATTGCTATCCATCTTTTCTACAATTAGCTTGTTTTAAATATAAAGAATATGTTGTTTGAAATAGTTTGTTTAGTTCTATTCTCTTTAGTTCTTTTATGACCAGTTTAATGATATTAATTAATGATAATATATTGTGCTAATAAATTACAGTAGAGCACATAAAAAG
>NW_009646340.1:671-32528 GCF_000708025.1 Charadrius vociferus | reverse complement strand
GGAGAAGGAAAAAGAACTTGACTGATTTTTTTTTAAATTATTCCAAGCAGGTGACCATGGTGAACACTTAAAAGATTTATTGCTTGAAATGTACTACATAAGGTGGAAACTAAATGCAGGAGTCTCCTGACTTCATACTTCTGGCTTGCATTAAAATATTAAATTTAATGATGCTGTCTTTTAGGCATGCACATTGCATGGAAATCCCAAAGTTTGGTAGTTTGTTGCCTGTTTGTCTAATGAGCAGAGCTGTCTACTCCAGCAAATCTCTTCTGAGAAGTGTTGTATTGCAGACAACTAAATGCTAAGCCAATGAGATTTTCTTTTAATTAAAAATTGTAGTAGACTTCATAGCTACCTGCTGATTTACCTGATTTCGTGTAATCTTTCAGCTCCTTCAAACATGGCAAACCCCAAAGAGAAAACCCCGATGTGTCTTGTGAATGAGTTAGCCCGTTTCAACAAGATTCAGCCTGAGTATAAGCTTTTGAGTGAGCAAGGTCCAGCTCATTCTAAGGTAAATATTCGTATAAGTTTCTTATTGCTCCTTTTCATGCTCTTTCACTTTCATAAGCGGAAAGGCAAAGTATATGCTTTTGGTGCAAGATAATACAGAATAATAGAGAGTAACAGGAAGCTCACCAAAGTACTAGTGGTAGGGAATTCTGAAGCTGTTACATATGTACTAAAAAGTTAATTTCCCAAAGCACGTAAAGGTTGAACTTACCTTACCTTACCTAAAACGGCTTAGCTTTTTTGAAGAGAGCTCCATTATGAGATGCTTGGCTTTACCTTTCATTTAAAGCAAGGTTTGTGCTTTGCAGTCTTTGCTAAAAAATTGTGTATTAAATATGGACTATCTTTATACGATCACTTTCTAGTACAACGTTAAGCTTTTGTTCTACATCTTGCCTGTTCTCCAGATTTTCTGTGTTCCTCCTGTGGTGCGTTTTAATATTTTGAAATTAATCTCACCAACTTTAAAAGATGAAAATAATTTCTTAGTCCAAATTATGCGGTGAGATGCAGGAAAATTTACAGCAATTACATTTCTTTAGGAAAAACACTACATAAGGAATTGTAGTCTTTTTGTGTCTATGTAGTTGGTGCGGTACAAATCTAGCTTTGTTGATATACCCGGAATAAGTTTTACCACTTAATTTTAAGAGTTATTCTCTCTTGGGGCCATCATAGCTGAATGCTACTTTGCTGTTGCTCTGTTTTAGTTGTAAATGAAATGAACCTTTCTATCCTAATTGCCCGACATTTGGAAAACAAGGATCTTGGTATATAGTCTTCAATGCCTGAAGTACAGTGTGATTGAACAGCACTGAACGTTCATCTGTTCTGAAACAGTTACTTCAGCAAAAGAATCTTTAGTTGTGCGCAGTGGGAATATAGGAATGCCGAGGGTAGACCAGCACGTGGTGTGCATCCCGTGTCATGGCATATCTTTTACAATGCGTCAAAATCTCGGTAATATACAACTCCTTTGTTGTTCTGTTTGTATGCACAGAGATAGTTTTTCAGGAATACAGCACATATACAAGCAGTTTGTGTTACTTCAAAGACCACTGAAGAAGGGAGTTTTAGAGTTATTAAACTTTTTAATCCTCATTGAAGATCTCTATTGTATGAGGACTGAGGTCAAAGCATACAAGGAGAATCAGCCTGATATGTCTATTTAATCTGACATCATCTCCTTTCCTGGAAAGGTGTTTGTTTTATGTTAGAGGAATTGCCTTGGAACTGAATGATATTAAGAACTAAAATCTTTTGTCCAAAATATGTGTAATGTCAGCTTCAATGTCCAAAGGAGGCACGGTCTGCATTTACAAGAAGTATTAAAATAATATTCAGATCATGTGTCCACTTGTGTTTTCATTCTGATTGAAATTAAACTTCATTTAATTACCAGGGAGAACTTGGTTTGCTGTTGTCTGATTAATTTGTGAAAATTTAGGACAACATATATCCTTCCTTATCCCACATACAAGTGCCATAGAGCTTTGTCCTATAATCAAATTGGCTCTTGCTCACCTCTGGGCATGTGGAAGCTTTTGTGCTGCAACGTGAACTTATCTTTCTTCAAACTGCTGAAAAACATCATATTTAACAGTATTAAAGCAAGAATTGAGTTATATGGAATAAAAAGGTCTGAATTTCAAGGCTGCTGTTCAGAGTAATGTTGGCATACCAGCTATCCATGTAGCTGTCACCTCTACACATATTGCGTCTTTTGGTTTGTAGCCTAGATGATCTCATGCAGTATGCAGGATAGTTGGTAGCTACAATTATTGTGAAATTCTTCGTTCAGTCATCAGGGAAATCCTATTGATGTCCAAAGTGTTTAAAATCTGAAGATGACATGGTGGTCAAGGAAAGCTTTGATTACCATATTTTCAACTTTTCATCACTAAAAGACTCTTTGCTTTGTGTAAAATGGTCTAATAAATTTTGTGAATTCTGAAGCAGCTCATAATAAAATTAATGTCTTCTGTTTTTGAGGTGTTTACAGTGCAGCTGACTCTTGGGGACCAGCACTGGGAAGCTGAAGGAACTAGTATTAAAAAAGCGCAACATGCAGCAGCTGCCAAAGCTTTGGAAGGGACAAAATTCCCTAAGCCTACGGCTCGTCCATCTCGTAGTGAAGGCAAGAATCCAGGTATATGCCACAACAAACTGATATTAAAAATATGTGTATATAGAACACACCTGGTTTTGGTATGTATTTTAAAGTTGCACAAGGATGAATAAAAACCGTGATTCTGCATATTTAACAATGTCAATTGTCAGGTTTTGTGAGAATGTTATGTTGATTTAGTCTTTGATGGTTGTAGGCGATATGATGAAAATAATCATATTAACGAGTTAAAAGTGTAGGGTTTTTCCATCACATCATTCAGGCTTGAAGAACTCACTGCTTAACTTGCTGGTTTGTATTGTAACACTTGGTGGAATCCTGGAAAAGATGTTTATCCTAATCCTAAAAAAAAAAAAAAAAAAGAAAACTAAGTAAAAAAAATGTCCCCCCCAGAAAAAACCCGCCAAAAACAAAGATGAGGAATTTGGTCACAGCAAAGAATAATCTTTTGCATGGGCTGATGAATGTATTTGGCAATTTTGATAGGATAATTCAAAAGCTTGACAATAAAGATTTCTTCAGAAATGTATGTTAAAAACAGAAAAAAAAAAAACCCAAAACAAAAAAACCTTAAATTTGTGTTGAGGCATTGGATCTGAACTTTGGAATTTGCATCATTTATACTTCTTTAAAGAGAAATAAATGTTGATTTGTATAAAAGCATTCGAGTTGTAGCTAGCTAAGTTTAGGGAACTTCTTACTTTACTCAAATTGCTTTGAAGATACATTTAAAATGTAAAATTAAGTATGAACTAGCTTCACATCTCAGCTGCACATATGATTGTTTTGCATTTACTGGTAGTCACTTGAATTCAAAGCTATTGGGGCAGCATTAGTATGTTCAGCAAAGGTTAAAACTTATCTTTTGTGCCAGTTGTATTCTGATATCACCCAAATTCTTTCTTGAGAAACACTTTGTACAGTCAACAGTGAAAATATTAGAAGCTAGCAATTTCTTATTTTGTCTGTGAATATGTTCCATAATTTCATTTTCTTTTGGCAATTGCCTTATAACTAAATACTGTTGTACTAGAGTACACACTGATTTTTGAGCCAGTGAGGCCTGTGATAGAAAAAAATGACCACTTACCCAAGTGTTCTTTCTCAAATGAGAGTAGTCAGGGCGTCAATTCTTCATCCACAGGATATCTGCATTGGGACAAATGTTTATAGCCCTCAGTAGCAATATACCTTCCTTTGGAAAAGGCAAATTGCAATTTGAAAGTGAGGAGTCATAAAACCCCTTCTTAGGTCATTGAGTACAAAGAGAAACATTTGATCAGTGAACAACAGAAACGGTAGGTATGTAACATGTCTGTTAATTTAATTTAAAAGTATTATTTGGTGAAGAGAAATTTCTGTTCTGCAGCCCACATTGTTAGACGCACTGTAAAAATAAATTGGTAGCTTCACAAGTTGAAAGCAAAAAAAAAAAAAAAATTAAAATTAAACCCCCCAAAAAAGCCCCCAGCAAATTCACTTTTTTGTAACAGGATTTGTCACAGCTGTACTAGGCTGCTAATTTAATATTCATCATATAGACTTATTTTCTTTGGGTTCATTACCATTCCTATTCAGAATTCATTCATTTAAGAGACTGCATATGGCAAAACTTGAGCTCATTTTTCCCTGCTTTGAGACAGCATAAGAGTTTAGATTGTTTTAGTTCCTTGTGACATTTGGACAACTCTCTTTATATTCCTTTTTATTTAGACAGTGTAACCCCCACAGTGGAGTTAAATGCACTTTGCATGAAGCTGGGAAAGAAACCTATGTACAAACCTATCGATCCTTATACGGGGATGAGATCCACTTACAGCTATACTATGAGAGGTGGTACTTATCCTCCTCCACGGTATGTGTTGTTTAATTTTTTGGTTTTCTAGTCTCTTATCTTTGAACTTCCGCTCTCTTTGCCCAGTGCTTTGATGCTATCTTCTGAAAACTAGCTAAAAATGCAGTGTCCCTTAAAGGAATATTCAGCTTGAAACAGAGCCAGCTTATGAAGCAAAAGGTTTTGATAAGTACACCCCATTAGTATCTGTAATTTGTTTTATGTAAGGGTTTTTTTAATTTGGAAGGGGAAGGGAGGAAAAAGGGAACTGAACCAAAGGATGAAGCATTTTTGAGGGCATTTGGATATAGCCAGCTTTATGAAGTGAATAGCTAAATACTTATTGCATTTCCTTTCTATGTAAAAGCAAAAGTAAAGAAAAGTTTGATGCTTTGTTTTCGAAAGCTATTTAAATTAAAGCTTCAGTTTAAAGAATTTTATATGGGCATAGGAACTGAGAATTCGAAACTTACTGGCTTGCCAAGTCTGTAAAAATGTAGTGACATTGTCTTTCTCTGTTCTAGTTGTTTAGAACTGTGTTCATATTGTAAAACAAGAAATGTTGGTACTCTGTTTCAAAGGTCTCTCCCTAAAACCTTTTAGACTTTAAATCAAAATTTGGCTTTTTAATACTAATGCTTCAGTGGTTCCCGATATCCAAGAGATTCATCTATGTGTAACTTACGTTTCTGCTTACTTTGCAGGCCAAACTACTTGCTTATTTAAATCTCTCTCTTTGCAGGTACTTTTACCCATTTCCTGTTGGACCCTTACTTTATCAAGTTGAGCTTTCAATTGGAGGGCAGCAGTTTCACGGGAAAGGAAGAACAAGACAAGCTGCTAAGCATGATGCAGCTGCTAAAGCACTGAAAGTTCTGCAGAATGAGCCCTTGCCTGAGAAACCAGAGGTGGGAATTAATCTTAGTGTGTAAGCATAAATTGCTAAGATAAACTGAGATACCATTGTAGATTTTTTCGTTATTGAGAGGAATATGACAGTTGTGAAATTTAATCCTGTGTAGTAGTGTTGACCTACTTGTGTCAACAGAAACACTTTGATTTAAGAACATAAACTTCTCTGGAACTAGAGTTTTCCCAAATGAAGTTATATTAATTCTTTTGCTGTCATATTTTTCCACAGCAATGCTATAGACCTCTGTCAGATATGAGCACTGGAGGCATAGATAGGAACTAATATCTTATCAGGTACAGATCATATACAAACTTCTGAAGAAGTGTGTAAAGGGGGTACTTGCATTCTAGTATGGGCAACATAGAAATCAGACATAGGTTTGCTTTCTGAGAAAATTTCCTACATGATTTTGGAATGGAACTTGGAAGTTCTAGAAGAACAGTTCATGGAAATAATAAACTCATACACACGTTTTTATATGAATATAAGAAGCAAATTTTTATCCCTCCATATATTTATGGCTGCCCAGCACTTTCCATTCCAAGACCTTGTTACTGGTTTTTTTCATGTGTTTTTGTTAAATTGCTTTAGGCAGAAGGTCTCACTGTGTGCACATGAGTTACTCGTAGTTTCTGGGGCTGGTTGACTGCGTGCACCCTCTCCGTATGTGTTGGCTGACTGCTTTGGCCAAAGACTATTACAAAGAGTGTATTTAGTCTTTCCTATATGAGCTCATTATACCTCTCCTGAGTTATGAGGGCTTGATGTTAGAACTAAGAGCAAGAGATCTATTGGTGTACTCCATGCTGGCATCTAGGCCATGTTGAGGAGAAGGCCGTGCAATACAAACCTAGAAGCAAGAGAGACTAGGACATTGCCAGAGAGGTGAGGAAGGGGACGTGAAGGTTAGACTGGTAACTTACAATCTGGGGAGCATAAGAACTTGCTGGATATGGAGTCTGGCTATGTGCTGAGAAAGAAGGAAAATGAAGAATTGGGCAAGAAGGTAACAAGGTGTCTCAGACTGGGGAAAAAAAATAGCTGGGAACTACCAGGAATGGCAGAGCAGGAGGATTGAGGAAATGTGTTGTGAAGCCAAGAGACATTGAGTTGAAACTTCTGAGTGTGTTTGTGGGCCAGAGCGTTGCTCAGATAATTAGGCAAAACCAATGGATCTGATGGTTCAGGGAAGAGGCCCAGGAGGCACTGGTGGTAGTGGCTCAGGTAACAGAAATGTCTCCTGGAGAGTAGGTTATTGAATGATGGAGCTACTAAGGGTCAAGGGATTACAAATGCTATTGGGGGGGGCGAGTGATGCTGGGAATAGGAGCTGAAACAGTGGAGAGAGTTCTGCACTGAAATCTAGAACTGGTGATAGGCAGTGTGGTCAGGGACAAGCTGGAGGTCTTCACGCAGGAGAGATCAAGCCTGAGGGGGATGTTCCCCTTCACTGCAGGGGAACCCCAAATTTCTGAGTATTGTCGTGTGTCAGTGATGACTAACATCCTCTTTTTGCGCTCACCCCTGTAAAAGATACCATTTTATCAGCCATTTTTCCACCTCAGGTAGCAAAGCTCTGTGTACTGGACCCGAGGAGTCCTACTCTGCAGAAAATAATAGGATCACATGTAACTGAGAGATTTTCTGTTCACTTTTTCAGAAATGCTTCTGTACAAGTGACTTTTGAATATTTGTAGAGTTGTGTTTAAAGTTGATTAATGTGAGGTCTTCAGAACAAACACTGCAATTGTCTTTATGTGACCACATATCGTTTTCTATAGGATGTCTCATTCAGTGTAAAGGGTGTAAATCAACAGGTAAAGGAAGTAAACCTAGAGAGTCTCTCTTTTTTTTTTTTTTTTTTTTTTTTTTTTTTTAAGGACATGATAGGGGAAATACTATTGTGAATGATGCCAGAAATTGCAAGAAGGGAGAATTATTTTATCAATAAAACAGTTGCAAGCTTGCTGGGAGCTGAATGCTGTCTTGACCCTGCTATACATATGTGGTCAAGTCACTTAAACTTTCACAAGAAACATGCATTTGTCATTTTATTTTTCTATTTATGTTTGACTAGTCTGCAAAACGAACAATAAGAAATGCAGCTATGCTTAAGGAGAGCAATCCTTTGAACAAAGAGTACTGTTTTATAGTAAGTAGTTGAATAAATCAGATCTTAATTTAAAGTTTGGTACTTAAATGCTAAGTTCATTAGTATTTGTGGCTTTCAGATGTAGTTTTAGGAAGGTCTGAGGGAATTGCTGGTTTTGTAACAGTGTTTTGCATGAGACAAGATGAAGATGCCCAGAGAAGCTGTAGCTGCCCTATCCCTGGAGGTGTTCAAGGCCAGGCTGGATGGGGCTTGGAGCAACCTGGGCTGGGGGGAGGGGTCCCTGCCCAGGGCAGGGGGGGGGGACTGGATGATCTTTAAGGTCCCTTCCCACCCAAACCATTCTATGATTCTGTAAGATAAAATAAGGAATATTTTACCACTAAGGGTGCACCGTTCGTTCTTGCATTCAGTAAGGCAAGGTCCTTGAAGGATATGGTAGTGTAAGATCATAAGAGATGCTATTATAATATGTGTATACAATGGAGGCAAATTAAGATTTCACAAGCAGACATAATCCTGATAATTCCTACCTGTCGTTTGATGTTGTCAGTAATTTTCCTTTTAAATGTAGTTATTTTTGTGTGTCCCATTTGTGTGTCTGTGTCTAAACAGAATATGCTTAAGCTTGAACTCTTGTCTTTTTGGGGGAGGGGTGTAATTTTGTAATTATTTTTTTTCATTTTACAAATTTTTGTATTTACAGGATTTTACTCTTGTATTTTTAAATTAGAAAATATTCAGTGCTTAAGATGAAATCATTGAATAAAATGATTAGACTTTAAGGGTAAGAATGACCATTTCCCGCACCTTCTCAGACTGTAAATCTAGAAGCAAGTGGAAGGAAAAAAAATTAATAATATTAGCTCTCAACTGGACAAGGCCCAGATTTTAAAATCTGGTCTGCTTTGAGTGGGAGGCTGTAGCAGGAGACCTCCAAAGGACCCTTCCAACCTAAATTAGTCTGATTGGTGTTAAGACACACTGACAAAGTTGCAGTACTTTGCATATTCAAAGACAGAGATTATAAAGCATCAATTTAAAACTTAGAAAGCATAGAAAGCTATGCTTTCTAGCAGAATTATTAGACAGAAATTCTAACTTTTGCCTGAAAATACTAAAACCAGAATTGCTTCTATGTGTTTTGCCAACTTATTTGGTAAATATCAGCTGCTCTTTATACCCTTAACATGGAAGAAAACAGTCAGGCTGATAGCTATGTTGAAATCAATGTAGTTCTAATCAGCAGCTCCACTGGTTTTCATGATTTGCTTAAAGCAGTCATTGAGGAAGTGCATGTTGAAAGGGTTCCTAGAGAAGGGCGAATCCCTCTTAAAGGAATATATTACTTTTGGAATTTGCTTGGGAATTTTTTAATCTATGACTTCTGTTTCCTTTTGTGACTTTTTTTCACTTGTTAGAGGCAGATTTGAACAATAAGATGAGACCTAAGTGGTAAAAACTTATATCCGTGGTCTCGTTCTGATTTAGAGGGATAGATTCCTTGGAGAGTTTAGCCTATGCACATATGCAAACTACTTTAAAAGCAGACTTTATAGATCATCTGCCTTGAAGTGTGCAGGGAAAAAGAAAGAGGGAGAGCGTATGTGTATGATTATTTTTGATTTATAAAATAAACTAATCCAGAACTCAAGTAGAAGCAAACTAATCAGTAAAATAGCTGTAGTCGATTAATTGTTATTTTGCTATTAATTTACTCTTTTAAGATAAAAGTATTGGAGAAAAGTATGTGTGTTTTACACCCTGTGAACAGACCTGGAATATGTCAAGAATATACACCGTAATATAGCAAGCAATTCCATGCTATTTATTTGTATTCTCTTGAAACGATATTAAATGGGGAAAATCTAATCCAATAAAGAGAAGTCCTGGTCACCTTCACAAGGAAAAATGTCAGAATTTGAAAAACTTGAATATATCTGAAATTTCAAGGAGGGGAAAAATATTTCTAATCAAAGTGATTGTGCTAATGTTTTGGCAGTAAAAGTAGTGACAGATCATTCCTAGAGATGCTGGTAGTAAACTTGCTGTAACACCTAGACCATAATAAAATAAGACCTTAGTAGTTCAAATATTTTTTTTCTGGGTATATGATGAGATTCCTTTTGAACTTACCAATCGCATTTGAAATAGGTTTTAGAATATGATGATCAAGACTTTTGAGTCCTGTTTCAATCTTGGTTTTGCCAATTTTTACCTGCGTTGTGCCTTCTGCTGAGGTATAGTATGGTTCCTCTAGCGTAGGTGTTGCCTCCACGTTTTTCATGCAATCTAATGCACAGTGCATCGACCTTGCTCCTGGGGGAGTGGTGCCATCATGTGGTCTTGGTTTTCCCAGACCTGAAGTTTGCTCTGTGTACACCTCCACATCGAGGTTGGAGACTGGATGTAGTAGTCAGATCAGAAGTATCGGATGATATAATTGTGAAAGGATGTTGGGCTATATGTGCTCATCTGAAAAGTTTGCAACTAAAACCTGAAATACAAGGTCAACTCATAAGAACAGTGTGAAATCTGATGGGACAGTGGGAGGAGTGAAAACCACAGATTAATTTTACAAATATTTTTTCTGAAGTGGGAAGAGGCTGCTTTAACTGGTGGGAAAAAAAAATCCTTCATGTTTTAATCTAACTTGTTAGTAACAGGCATTGGAGATGCTTGCTACCATCAAACCTAGTTGTAATCAATGAGAGCTCTCTAGCATATTTCTGCTGCTCCAATAAAATATTTAAATCATTTTTGTTACCTGGTTGCATAACTAGTATTGTGGCATGATATAATTGGTGAAATTGTTGCTGTTCATCTTTATCGTAATCTTTCCAATATCACTGCTGGACACTTAGTCTTAAAATTTCTTTGTTGCTGTTACCATGCCTCTTAGTTCATGTTGGTCCCAACATCAGTGAAGACATTTTTGGAATCACAATCAAAATTTTACCTGGAGATACGTAGAAGTGCCTGTAGGTAAGCTTCACCTGGCACTGCTGCCCTCCTAGCAGGTGTAAGTTCTCAGAGATGTACACCATTTGATTTAAGGCAAGTTCCTGATAGTATGTTCTTCAGCTGAGGAAAAAAATCTGTAGAGGAAGCACTTAGAAGGGAGCATGTTAAAAGACAGGACTATATCAGGGTCTAATTAGCCATCCTTTATTCACATTGGTCCCATTCTCAGAATCTTTATTTTTCCTGCCCTTTCTCTTATCTGATACTGTCTTAGTGCTTTTGGTACAAATGTCCAATCAGTATATGAAAACTGTATTTCATAAAGGTACTTCCATTTGGAAATCAGTTCATTTAACACCTCAGTTCGTTTTTCTATAAATAGATTTTTAAACCTATTGGCCCGTATTCCATTTGTTCTTTCCTGTAACAAGCACATGAAAATATGAAGGTTTGCTAGCTTTTACACATACACCTTAAATGAGCTTCTTAAGTTTCAATTCTGTAGTATGTGTGCTGCATTTCTACACATTCACGTAAAATGGCAGTAAAGGTTAGACTACTTAAAATTTTGAGAGTTCAGTAAACTGGTTGGATGGATAAAATTCAATTTAATAGGATCTTTATTTTAAATAGAGTATGCTTCTTTTAGGTTAACGGAAAAGAACCAGATGATGAAAATCTCAATAAATCTGAAATAAGCCAAGTTTTTGAGATTGCACTTAAAAGGAACTTGCCTGTGAATTTTGAGGTATGTTTATTTTACAAGCTCTAGATTTGTTTTTATTAGAATATTAAGGGTACACATTAAGTTGAGTCTCTTCTAGATAACCCAAACAACTGACTTTTAACATGACTTGTTAGTTGTGAATACACTTTTACCTTTGACAGTCACCCCGATTGTCTCAGAGTTTACATGGTAAAGTGAAGAAAAAAGAAAAATCCACCTGTTCACAAATTCATGCACTAAAATCATAACATGAGTGAACAGCTGTGCTGTGGTTTTCTGTGCAATCTTTTTTCCAAGCTTTTTGAAAAATCAGTATTACAGTGAAGAAACAAAACACAGCCCCACACTAATGGTTAGAACATTAAAGTGCAGAGTTGAGGCAAAAGAGTATAGCTCACTCTGAAAGAGACATTTATGGAAGTATTTGCTTAATTAAGCACTGATGTGGACTACCCGCAAGTTGCAGAATCTTACAAACAGGTTTCTTTTCTTGCCATGAGGTGACCTCATGTGCATCTTACTTTCCTTTCCCTTTGGCCTGGCTGCTTGCTGCCTCTTTGCCCCTCTTTGATCGTTTTAGTTATCTTAAATCAATAGCTTCCATAGGAGCATCTCTGTTTTACTAAAATATTAATTTGTCATGCTGCTTTCCTGAGCTGGCAGAGTAACATTGAAGTCAACTATCTGAATTGTTATAGTAAAAAAATGCAATTGTGTGGAACTAAATTGCTTCTAAAACCATTCTATGAAATTTTACACAAAGCTTTCAATTATTGCCGATCAGCCTGAGCATCACTGGGTAAAAAGATACTGTCACACAAAGCCAGTTGTGGGTGGAAGTTCTTGATTCATTCTTACTTTTTGATTTTATGGATATTTTGAAGTATGATGTGTTATGAATGGAGTTAAAAGGCTAAATCTGTAGTAGGCAGCTATCTCTTAGATGTCTCCAGAATTCTTAATTTCTGAACTAAAATGCTGGATCCTAAAGAACTACTTTCTTTGTAATGTTCTGTTACTGTAACATGTTGTATTTAATGATGTGATTGTAGCTGTGCAGAAGTACACACTGATGCAATAAAACAGTCATATTTTAATATTGAAAGAGTGAATCAGTAAATTGAATGAGAAGGGTTAATGACTGATATGTGAATACTGTCTACAGCTTGCTGCATCTGATCTTTTTGAAGTATGTGTTTATTTGGGAGGGATTATGTTATTAGAGTGGGTATGATTTACATCTCTACTTTCTGGATTGTATAAGAATCTAAAATCTCTTTATCCTTAGTTCTTGAGAGAAGTTTGTTATAAACAATGTGCCGTACCATTTTTAATAAGTGTTTATCACGCTTTCACTCAGTTTTTCCCTCTGAAACAGGTGACCAAGGAAAGTGGTCCCCCCCATATGAAAAGCTTTGTAACCAAGGTGTCAGTGGGAGAATTCATGGGTGAAGGTGAAGGAAAGAGCAAGAAGATCTCAAAGAAAAATGCTGCAATAGCAGTCCTAGAAGAACTGAAAAAATTGCCACCCCTTCCTACGGTTGAGAAAATGAAGCCACGAATCAAAAAGAAAACAAAATCAATAGTGAAGGTAAGAAACAAACAGATTGGAAATCTGACTGTTACAAATAATCATCAGATGAGAGGCATTTCTGAAGTAATTATAAATGCTCTTCAACTGCTCAGCCTTTATCAGCAGCCTGATACTGCAAATGATATTTTGCTCCCACTCTAAATGGGGTTCTGACACCACTTTTACAACAGTTATCAGTAAATTCAGGCTGAAAGAGAAACCTTGTAAAAGAATGAGTGGCACATAAAAACCGAGCTCTGACTTTCAAGCCTTAGGCTTTACAGCTTTGGGTTTTGCATGATTTTGCTTGTGCACGTTCTCCTGCAAGCTTGTCCCTCCTAATATAGCAGGATTAGAACTTGTAAAACTATTACCAGTGATAGGTTATATGTGGTCAACTGTGACAGCAGAACCAAATAAATTGAATGTTTCTCCTTGGCTGTGACAGTGTTTCATTAAGCAACTTTTACTTCAGTGTTTTTAAATTCTAGAGATGAATGAATTCAGTGGCATGCTGCATTTTGTCTATTAAACCAAATATTCACAGATGTTGGTTTATTTCCTAAACATTGTTCTACATAGCTGCAAACAAGTCCAGAATATGGTCAAGGAATGAATCCCATTAGCAGACTTGCCCAGATACAGCAGGCCAAGAAAGAGAAGGAACCAGAGTACATGCTCATCACAGAACGTGGTCTTCCGAGGCGCAGGGAGTTTGTTATGCAGGTTTGTATGTTAATTTGAGAAATGCAGTTGCAAGGCTATTATTACAGATAGACCTAGGTACGTAAATACTTCTTAATTTTTTTTTTTTTTTTTTTTTTGGCTTATGGTACTCTCGTTGTCATGATGGTATACAAAGTTAACGGGATTACAGCCAGATTTACATGAAATTTATTAAGAAAATATCTCGTGGGCTACATTCAAAGAAGATAAAGGTTCAAGAAAAGTGATTTGAATCATGTTTAAAAAAAATTGCATAGGGCAGCAGAAGTCTATGTTATAACTGCCTAATGTTTTAATTAACAGGAATATTAATAATCTGTTAAGAGATACTGAGCTGCTTACATTTTGTAATGTAGGATTTATTAACAGGAACCTGGGTATCCTTCATTTCCTCCTTCCCCTGAGTTTTTGTGTGTTGCTTTTGAGTGCAGCACTTTCTGCACTCTGCAATGCAAATCCCAATAGCACAGTAGTATTTTTAATACTGAGTACTACTAGCCCTGAATATTTAAGTGCATTCTCCACACTTCTCTCCTATCCTGGCCAAGACGGGAAAGTTAGTTGCTTTCTTTCCATTACATTAATAAATCTGCTAAACCTCTAACTTCAGCTTGGAAAACGTATATCTGCTGTAATACCAGTTTTGAGCATTTAGGCTGTTGCCAAGGTGAGATGATGAAATGTAGTTGTTTGTGTGACTTCTGTTTGGGTTTTTTGTGCTTGGAGGCCAATGAGCATTGATAATAAATGACAACTTGCTTAGAATAATGATCACTTGAACTACTTTGTGACCCATGGCATGCTCAATACACAGATCACTAAGAAGAGAATCCTCATACTACTGTATAAGCATTGGTTTGGGTTTTTGTCTTCTTTTGTCCAGGTGAAAGTTGGTGTACACACAGCCGAAGGAATGGGCACGAACAAAAAGGTTGCTAAACGCAATGCAGCTGAAAATATGTTGGAAATTTTAGGTTTCAAAGTCCCTCAACCTCAACCTCCAAAGCCAGCATTAAAGACAGAAGAGAAGGTAAGAGTTTTTAAGAATCAGCTGCTGTTTAATACTACAGCAAAAGTTGAATTGAAACAATTGCAGCTTTGCAAGGCAGTAACTGTGTAGTAAATTCATGCTTTCTGCACTAGCCAGGAAGCAGTTAATTGAGGTGACTGTTCCTAAAAAATAGTGCATTTTGGATACATTAAGGGCTCAATTTTGCAAGTAAATCCAAGTCTCTTCAGAAGACTAAATGAATGTATTTCTTCTTTATAGAATGGCTCAGAACCTGTGATAATTGATGTATTGGTGTTAGAAACTTGCAGACGTAAGCTATAGGATTTTGTGGTAGCAATAGTTTTACATAGCCTTATCACAAATTGCAATTGGAAAGTTTGTTAGAGGTCTCTTTCTTTGGTGGATCCCTTAGCAGGAAAGAGCCTTGCATTCTCCTATTGATTCAGCAGATGTTACCAGGGAGTTAAAATAGCAAGTCTGGCTTTAGTTTTCTCCTTTTCATGTGTATGCTCATTTGCATCCGCTATATTGTCCTCAGCCATGCCAATAAGTAATGTTAGTTTAACTGGCTTTATTAGGGTATCTAGTTCTCAAAGTCTGTGTTCTTAATGCTGCTTCACTGGTCTGTAGATAGTTTTAATCACTCAGTGATTAAGACTCACTGAACTTGTCTCTTTTTGATTGCTATGTAATAATTGGTATGTTTGAATAATAAATTCTTCAGTAAAATCTTGACTAGGCAGATTGTCTAGATCTTGAAAACTTTAAAACTTGGGAGAAAGAGAGTTTTAAAGGGATATTGTGTGTTTGGCTTTTTTAATTTTATTTTTAAGACGCCAGTGAAGAAACCAGGTGATGGAAGAAAAGTAACCTTCTTTGAGCCAGGCTCTGAAGAGACTTCAACTAGTAAGTAACCTTACTGAAAGAAGCATGGCCCTGCTAGGGGGGGAAGGGGGGAGGGCGTGTGTGCGTAAGATACATTTCTCAGTCCCATCAACAGTGTCATTTAACACACTGTAATGAGCAGAGGTGTGTAACTGCTGGCTTGCAAACTAAATCTACCCCTTGAGAAGGTTTTGTTCAAATCACAAAGAGCTTATTCCTTCCAAGTCATACAGTATTCAGCTTGCTTGGCCACCTGCTGGGGGTGGCCGGATGGCTGAGCCAAAAGCCATGTGCGTGCTAATGGGTCGGTCGGGCAGTTAGTGGAGGTGCAGATGCTGCTACTTGCAGCGTCTGGGCTTGTCTTACCTTGATCTGAGGGATCTTGCACAGGTGTTAAACTGTCTAGGGCTTTCTAGGACGAGAATGACTGTTCAGGACCGAGCTTGGTTCTGGTCCAGGGACCAGGCTTCTTCAACCAACAGCAGGAGTGAAGTGGGGGCAATTGCTGTGGGGGAAAAGGTAAGGGGAGGAGGAGAGATCAGCCTCTTTGGCTCAGCAGAACGTTTCTCTGGTATAGGGTGCAAATGAGGAGGGGAGCAGATTCCCTGGGAAAAGGGTTGGAGTTTCTGCCACCTGGGAATAGCCTTCTAGATTTGGAAGAATAGTTGCAAGTTGGAAGACTGTCCCAGAAATGTCATTGTAAGCCTGAGGCAGAGTAGCAATGGGAGGGTGGTGCTGAATTTTTGAAGCAGAGTTAGCTGTGTTAAGTTTGGCTGTATCACCTTACAGATGTTGAGGGAATAACTGCAGTATGTTGAGGACGGTTCCTGGGATGAAGATGAGAAAGGGTGTCAGTACTAACTGAAAGCGGTCTTCCTAGAGCAGAGTTGGAGAAGGAGGGAATGGCCTTGTAGTACAGAACAACCTCTTTGTCTGTGCTTGGTCTCTAATGTCTGAGAGCAAGGGACTGTGCCTGCATTTATTTCAGAAAGATGATGGTCATAGTGGTCAGATCCACAGATGACTGGCTGGAACAAAAAAAAAAACCCAAACCTGGCCACCAAGTATACAGGCGTTGGCTTTCTCTAATGTAAACTGTTGGGAGGAGTCATTATGGAAAGTTTGTCTATTGCACCATACCTGTTCTGGATAGTATGTTTCAGGAGCTTTATGTATTTAAGTATACTTTTGTTGTTTAAATTATAAATAGTTGGAATTGACTTGGACTTTAGTAATGTTTTACTGTGTCCCTAAGATCTTAGGTAAACTCTCTGACTTCTTATTCAAACTTTGCCATCCCTGCTTTCTTCCATCTACAAATTTTGGCTTTCATCCTTAGACTTTCCTCCACAATTCTGTGTATGTGAGTTCCCCGTAAAAAGCTGTTCTTAACCCTCTTAAATCTAACTTGTTCCATAGTGTCAGTAAATTGCTATTAATTGACTGTGGTTGGATATTAGCTGGAAATAGTCATTTTTGCTTCTTCATACGGTGCTAACATTATATTTAACCTTACCTACCTGTTTATGTTTTCACAGTATACATTTTAAACTTTGTGGACTATCTGTCACTGTCTTTACAATATTTAACAGTGGCTCTGGCCATTCTGTGGTTTCATTATTTGCTCCTACAGTTTAAATGATGAAATAAAAAATTCTGAAACCAAAAGATGTATCTAGAATGTGGTTGCAACTCTCTGAGGCGTCTGTAAGCTTGACTAACCTGGAGAAACTGCTCCCAGAGGTAAAGGTGCTCCTTCTAGCAGAAGCAGGTGTTGCACTGAATCATTTATTCAGTAAGCAAACTCTGTGTTGATGATGCTGAATCTCTGACCCACCAAAGGCAAATCAAGCTCGCTAAGCTTGTTAGTGTTTCAAAAGTAATTTGAAACAAGTTACATTTTTCCAAAGGTGGCTTTTGTTGCCTGTATATGCCTGCAGAAGGCCTCATAGAAATAGCTACCATCTGTTTAGTACGTACCTCTCTTTTCTCAGGTAATAAAGAAGATGAGTTTAGGATGCCTTATCTCAGCCATCAGCAGCTTCCTGCTGGAATTCTTCCCATGGTCCCTGAGGTTGCACAAGCTGTAGGAGCCAATCAAGGACACCACACCAAAGAGTTCAATAGGGCGGCCCCAAATCCTGCCAAGGCTACAGTAACAGCGATGATTGCTAGAGAGCTATTGTACGGTGGTACTTCTCCTACTGCTGAGACCATATTAAAGAATAACAACTCATCAGGCCACGTACCCCACGGACCACTTACTAGACCCTCTGAGCAGCTGGACTATCTTTCCAATGTTCAAGGAATCCAGGTAAATGTTCAGTTTTGCAAGATTTCTTCCAAAGCTATCCAAACCGGTCCAACCTGTTGTTTGTTTTAAAACTTTTTAGTTCTGCTGGTGAGTGATGTATTCTGAGGCTGCTTGTTAAGCTGAAATTCATGTAAATGTTTTACTTTACCTATGAAAGGTACTGAATTTTACAGCTTTTTTATTTCGTTTTCAAATGTGCATTTCTGTACTGCAGCCTCAGCCTTAATTCAGTGCTACTCTGAAGTCTTGGAAGAATAAAATTGAAAGTAACATTTTCTGAAAAGTGCCATGATATATGAACATAATGTGAACTTGAACTTGGCTGATCTGAAATATTTTTTTTAATAATCTTTCATACATTATCGTTTGCTGTAAGCTGTACATTTTCTTGTGTTTGGTCCCCTTAATCAGAATTGCATATAAGTTCCTATATTAATACGTTAAAGGAGTTCAGTGGATTAAAAAGTATAATAGAGAAAATTTTAAATGCAGATACTATGATCAGAGTAAAGGTCCCAGCAGCAATCATTATTACATAGCCACTTTTATTTAGAAGGCTTCCAGAGCTCTCATGATTCCTACAGAACATTGCAAGTGAAGTCAGACTTCAAAGTAAATGGTTCTACTGGCTGAGAGAATGATTAGAAGTAAGGTTCAGCTTCATATATGGGCAAATAATCTATAGTAATTGTGATATATTTCTTGTACTTGGTTAACTGAAAAGAACTAAATCCTTTTCTATTCTTCAGGTTGAATATAAAGACTTTCCAAAAAATAACAAGAACGAGTTTGTATCTCTTATAAACTGTTCCTCTCAGCCACCACTGATCAGCCATGGAATTGGAAAGGATGTAGAATCTTGCCACGATATGGTATGATGAATATTGCTGAAATGCTTTCTCTTTGGCCTTCAGTTGAGCTAAGCGATGCAGCAGATAGCCCAAGGTTTCACATTACTACTGGATAGCAATGAATTAAATGGTGTACAATTCCCTGGCTAATTTTTGTCTAATATTTCACAGGTTGCTGAAATAATTGATTAATGATATCAGAATCTAATCTAAATAACCTTCAAAATGCTTAATATACACTGAGAATTTTGTTCTATAAAAACCACATTTGCTTTATCTTGATACTATTTGCATGAGCATATATTAAAGAAAATGTGTGAAAAGGAACTTTGAAAACATAAGAGCATATCAGCTTATTTTCTGTAACAGAATGGGCCGATGTTTCATTGGGAACTGTAATACTTGGATTCACGTTACCAGACTTTCTGCGGGAACAGAATCCAAAATGGAAGAAATGCAATTCACCGTTAGATAGCAGGAGACACTCTAAATCTGTCAAGCTCCCTTTATAAAAAAGATCTTTTATTCACAGTAGCTGAAATATTTCTTTGTGAGAGAATGAGTCATCTGGACTGTAAACTGTAAGGGACTTTGCCTAGAAAAAAACATTGCATACTGCTAACAGTACACAGTCTACTGTAATTTGAAAAGAGTTTAGTACTTTTGGCATCCAGTGGTGACCTGAGTACTGACTGCAGAGTAAAGTAATAGTTTGCAATATGTAAATACACTTAGGAAAACCAGATTTTACTGATTTTTATACTAAAATATTTTGCAGTAATTTTCTAATGGCGATAATTTGATACAGATTTCTTTAATCTTTGTCACTTAATTTTGACATTTGCATACCCATCCCTACATCCTGCTGTAAAGACTCCTGTAAGACTAAGCACACAAGCCAGTGCAGTAGGTAGAAGGGAAAAGGAGAGCCAGTTTGGAGCTTAAACATTGGACTGGGCCAACGTGAGAACCATCCTCTGTTCAGATATTCAGCTTTCATGAATGCATGTGCTGTAACTAACCAGGGATAGTCTGAAAAGGTGCACCTGAGAATGATCTGAGTAAAGTTGGAAAAAAATGTTTGGTTCTCAAAGGAGGTGACTTAGTTTTGCATTAGCCATGTTGCGTTGACTCTTCTTTTAAAGAGTCACATGTTGCCCTGAGTTGTATTTTTGATTCTTGTGTAAGTGGTTTTCTTTTTCTGCAAAGGACTTTTTGATTCTGCGTATTTTAATGTCCTTTGTCTTAAGCTCTGTACAGTTTGAGCCACTATTAACTCAGTGCCTTTTTCCTTGATATTAATAGTACTGCTGAATTAATTTTCCCCCATTGCTAAAGCAGTTGAATCCCGTAGCCACAGCACCATTTGACTGTTCAATGTAGCAAGATGAAACTCTACACCATTGCTTTTTTCCCCACCATAATTACGCATCTTAAAAAATGTATTGCCAAAATTAGAACATTTACTTTGTTTCAAGTGAGCCCCGCTCCTTCTTTCACTACATGAATGAAGTGGATTCAGGTTGAATTGCTGAATGGTCTCTCTTTTCTTTAGGCTGCATTGAATATTTTAAAGTTGCTGTCTGAGTTGGACCAACAAACCACAGAGATGCCAAGAACAGGAAATGGACCAATGTCTGTGTGAGTGTGACCCATTGATTTTCCCTTGCATTAATGGAAACCTCTAACCCTAGCATGTTCTATAAACAAATAAAATGGGAAGGTTTTTTTCTTTGCCAGAAATGCCAGGGGCTGTTGTCTTCTTCAGAAGGATGAGAGGGTAGGTTTTATGATCGAGCTTGTAATTTTCATGTGTCAAATGAACTAAGCAGGAGCAAGTGGGTAAAATGTAATGGCTGCGATACAGAGCAATTCTGACTGTGATCTCTCTGCTTATACTATTTGTTTACAAATATTTGTAAATAGTGTGACTCCTCAGCTTTTTTAAGTGTTACAAGTGCTTCTCTCTTTCTAGAAATCTGTATGTAAAATGTAAACAATGTATAGGTTTCACAGCTTGCTTTCAGCAGAAACGTGGAGGGGTTGCAAATAATTGACTAGAAAAAAAGTTTAGTCTCATTTAGATAATAAGCTGTCAAAATGATGGAATTAACAAAGTGCTAATTGATTAAAAAGGGAGGCCAGTAATATGGAAATGAATTGTTACATGCACCTCAAATTCCTTGTATCTCATTTAGAAGCATCTTATTAATGGAAAGAGTGTTTTATCTCCTAAGTAACAGGTGTTTTCTCATTTGTAGATGTGTGAAACAAGAAATGGAAAGTGACCCTCTTCTCAAACCGGCTAACTCAAACACTTTGGGACAAACACTGGACAGCACTGCCTAAAAAAGGCTTTTGACTGGACCCAAACCTGAAAGCACCAGAGAAAATCAAATGCTTCCTATTAATGTAACCTAACTGTTTTAGAGTGCTACAGTCTTTACAACCTACTGTAGTGTCTAAATCATAACCGTTGCTTTTTCTTCAAGCAGTGATAAATTTTTAGTTTCATTATGTTGTTTTGATTGAAATGACACTATAAATTTTTCATTTTAAAGTTTCTTAATTGTATCTAGAACAATAGCACAGTTTAGAAACTTTGTCTTCTGAGACTGACATGTTATCTGTGAACTAACTTGGGAAGATCATATCCATGTATGTGGTTATTTTGTTTTTATTGAAATAGCAAAGTTTCACTGGAAACAAATAGTGTGCCCACCATTTTAAAAAGTCCAATATTTTCGCAAACCTTAGCTTAATTATCCAACGGTTGAATGAATTAAAACTCTTTAGGAATTTTAAACTTTGTTTGATCATTTTTGGTTAATTTCTAGTTTTCTTGAGTGGGGGGTAGGGGAACTCGAATGCAACGTGACATTAAATGATCTCTGATCGATGTTTTAAGGATTGTGTGTATAGATGGCACACAGCTCACTACATTACAGGATATGATCTCAATGTAGTGCATATAAAACTGCAGATTGATTTTCCTTGAGTGCTTTATACTGTTTAATTACATCTCCATGTAGGGCTGAAAAAAATTACCTATGTTTATATATAAACTGTGTTGCTTTTGATGTTGTGTTATTGCGCACTGAACTGTGCGCAATAAAGTTTTTTGCATATGGTCCAGGTAAAGCACGATAGCCTTGCAAGTACTGCTTCAGTTCATTGTTTACGCTGGAATTTTTTCTCCCCATGGAATGTAAGTAAAACGTAGTGTTTGTCACCAATAAATGGTAATACTAAATTTTTTTGGTTAATTTATTCTTGTATGCCACTACAGGGGCTGCTTTTTTATAGGATTTGTAATGCTTGTGATATAGTACGGGCAGTATTGTAAAGCTATGGAGTAACTGTACAATGGTTATCAATTACATATAAATAACTACTATTTAGTAATGTGGAGGATGTGAAAACGTGGCAAGGTCAAGGAAATTCAAAAGTAACGTGGGTACATTTTGTTATTTGTGCCACAGTGTGTTAGTGCAACTGTATTAATGGGAGCCTAAACTAAAGTTATGATTATGACAAGAAACCTGGCAAAACAGGTTGGTATGATTTCAAAGTTTAAGTCTCTACTTTTAAGTTTCCTTGTTTGCTGTAATTTGAGTCATAACCTTGCCTTGCACTTAGTAATTTTTGGGGGGTAGTACTTTCAAAACAAAACTTTCCCTCTAGCAACAAAAACTGGCACCGTAGACTGACACATGACAGTGTATCATTTGGATGTGAACTACCTTCAGTGTGTACTTAACTGGTAATCTGTAGCAGCACGTCCTAAACGCCTGTTCGCAGTGCGTGTGGTAACTCTCATCACAGAAAGCAGTTACTGCATGTGCTGTGTCTCTAAGCTAAATGTCTTGGCCATTTTATTTGCATTATCAAAAGCAATCGGAACACATTAACTGCATACCAAACTTTATTGAATCAAGTTGCGTTTGATCATTTTAAGCAAAAAAAAAAAAAACATTGTAAAGTTTTTTGGGTTTTTTTTTTTTTTTTACATTTGTAGAACTAAAATGCTGTACATTTAAAAATTAAAAGAAACTTGCTAGGCTGAGGCTTTGTATTGCAAATTCTTACAACGTAGAAACTATTTACCAATTTATATTGCAGAACATATTGATAGCGCTGTAAATGGTCTGCCTACCTTCATCCACTGCTACTTAGGAGTTTCTCTTTGGATGGGACTAGAGCCTGTTCTTCAGACTATTTTGCAGTGTTCATTTGTTGATAATGCTGCGCTTCATATGAACCTGAATTAAGGTACTTTGCCCTAGATACCTCTGTTTCAATACTCTTAAATGCACCTATTATGTTAGAGGTGCTATGTAAGAGAAGGTTCTTTTGTCAAAGACCTTGTAATCACAGCCTCATGATGGAAGACTTTAGGTCACTATGAGGATTCTAGGTAAGCCAAAGGGAGTTCTAGGTAAAAGTGTGGTTTTTCTAGAGCACTACAGTCACTTGCTTTTTTGGTTGTCCCCTTGGTGCTTGATGCAGCAAACACCAGGAAGAATCTTTACATATGATATGTAATCACCTGAAGGCTTTATATGACACTTTTGTTCAACAGATACTATAATGTTCTACAATGAACAGAAATATGAGAAAACTGAGGTGAAGGTGAAATTCTCTGACAGCAGTAGACTAGCAAGCTCGTACTGCTATAAAGCATACCAGTCTGAGTACTAGCAGAGTGCTGTTCACAAGACACCTCACCTTTTTGCATTCTTTCTTTGAACATTTTATTTTGGTTTTGATCTTAAGAAACCTTTTGACTGCATGTGAATGAGCTGGAGCTTCTGAATATGAATATCAGTATACTTTAGTTTGGGCTTCATGCCACGCATCTCAGTAATGATCCCATTATAGAAAATTTAAGTATAGGGTCTGTTCCAAAATTACTTTCTCATAGTCAGACCTTAATTGGTTAGGGTTGTTCTCCCACAAGTGGATTTTACCAAGCATTTTTCTCCCCATTATCTTATTTGACTCTGCTTAAACTACCACATTTTAGTAAATTACTACATTTTTCCTGTGTTCCTCCAAAAGTATTTGGCAATATAGCACTAGCAACCTGAGCGTTCCAGAATCTGCTGTACATCTAGTGAAATTTTGCACTCAAAATGTTCAGTTCAGCTACAGAAAACTTTCCTTTAATCACTTTCAAATGGGAGTAAGAAAAACAAAGTACTTAGTCCGATCTATCAGGCTTGTAACTACTGTGCTAGCAACTGCGATAGCAATCTAGTTTCTTTTCAGAATTTACCACATTATTGTTCCAGCCATATCATAGAGCCAGTGTTCTGCAAATAGGGATGCCCTTAAGCCACTGCTTGGAAGTGCAGAGGAAGGAGGTCTGATCCTAAGGGATCTGCTGTAGTAACTTGTAACAGGCAGGTCGGTGGGGGACGGGAGATGTGACGTGGCACAAGTCACTGAATGTCAGTGCATTTCAGTCCTGTTCATTTGGACCTTTTTTAACGCCTGCCCATCCTACTTCCAAATGCGGAGCATGCAGGCTCAAAGGAAGTATCTGACAAGTTTGGAAACCAGATTCTGGAAATATTTATGTTCATTTTCCAGTAGTTCAGCTTGTAAATAAGATCAGCAGAGACTAGACAGTGTAGGCAATACATTTTCCTTCACCAAAGAAAACATCCTGTCTGCCTGTACTCCCTCCCATGCCTCAAGTCTGACAGACTCCAGTCTTCATATTGTTATTTTCTGGTATTGGAAAGAAAGCACTCATTGCTTGTTTTCTCAAATTTCAAAGCCTTAAGTCTTTGCATTGCTTTCCTTCAAGCCTTTACTTATTCTTACAAGTATACAGCTGGACTTAATAGCAGCTTTTGTCAAAAGAATGACACTGTGCTACTGTTCTTTGAAGAGATGCAGTCAAATGTCTCTTGTTTCAATGCCCTGTGTAAGAACCCAAAGAGTGGCTGTGGAGATACGCTGCATATGAAACCTGGCAAATGAAGGCTTTTCCAGTGCTGTGTTGTCAAGCTTAATATCTGCTCCTATTTTAAGTAACAAGTTGCACTCGGTATACAAGAAGGAAGGTAGTCCATGTTCATCCAGGGATTTTGGAGTATTATCTGCTATCTTGAAAGGGTCAGTTTGCTATCCTTGAAACAAAAAAACTGCATCGCATAAAAGTTAAAGGGGAATAATGAAAATTGGTCAGGGCATTTTTTTAAAGCAGAATATTTTATTTGTTAGTAGGAAGTCCTGACTCCCCAAAGGAAGAAACATGACTTTTCATGATCTGTCATTCTTGGTTACAGGGTGGAGATCTTAAAGAAAAGGATTTGCGCAAAATTTATTTTTGGGAATGCTGACCTGTAGGATAGCTAAAATGTGCCTACAGAATAAGAAGCAGCCTGGATTTGTTGCAATACCTGTTTGTTCCATAATACTAAAATACATTCCCATAACTTGTTGGTTTTGTTGTTTTGCTTTAGGATATAGACAGCTGATATTTCCTTAGGATCAATCCTATCTGAAAGGACTCAGGTGGGGAATCAGCAGGGTAGTTATTCGTGTTCTCAATTCTCTGGCCAAATTTTAGTACCATACATTAAAGTTAAATGTAGCTGTATTTGAAGTTCCATTGCAATTATGGTGTTACCTAAGGATCAAACCAAAATTCTGTTCTAACTCACTGATCCAAGTTAAAAATAGTTTCATTCTGTCCTAATGTATAAAGACAAATGGTGGAGGTTCCAAACGTGCCTAACTGTAGGAAGGGATATGTGTATACCACTTCACTAATCTTGGTCTGTGAAGCAACCACATAGTTGTTCGCTGCTTTTATTTTGAAAGTCTGCAGGTAGAAACCAACAGAATAAGTGTGAATCAATGTCATATCTTCGTTAAGGGCTTCTATAGTTAAGTGATTTTATTTAGATGACTCCTCTGTTTAAGCTCAGACAAAGAAATGCTGCTCCAGAGGTGGTTACAAGTCTGAAAATACTCAGTTTCATCTCTGTGGGCGTGACCTGCTGTGTTGCTTCCCTTTATCTACTGATTGGATATGTACACTTATTTAACACCCAGGAACTTCTGAGCAAGAACCTGAATATCCCATGGAAGGAGGCTGGGGAAAAAAATTAAGTTGTTAGAGCAAATTAAAATCTCAAGGGTTTTCATTTAATCTCTGGATTAGAACTGAATAAAGGCATACAGATTGCAAATACTTATCCAAGAGTGTATTTTATTCTCCGACAAAACAAATTCTTTTGTATACCACTAGCAGTATCCTAATGCAACAAAACTGTATTTGATTAGAAATGAAAAAAGTATAGTGCTTTTAAACTTCATTCATTCTCCCACTTCCAATTTCACAGTATTTTTAGCAACCTGCTAATAGAGGATGGTTTAGATTGTAAATGTCCCATATTAATGATGCAGAACATATCCTTCACAGAGTATGCTTTCAATACTTTCATCCTCTACTACCATTCTTTCATCATCTTTACTATTTCCAACCAAAAGATAGTATTTTCTGTTTAAATGCCTTTTTTTTTCTTTAGCAGAAGGGAGATTAGTGCTTCCCAAAGAAGGCAATCCCAACCCTATGTTAAGGGACAAAACCTCTGATACGTTTCATGTCAAAGTCCACATGCAAAATCTGTTTGAGTGCAACTGGCAATCTCTAACTAATCCCTATTCCCCGTTTTATTGTGGGTGTGATCTCCCAAATTGCTGTTCTTACTCTTTTAAAGCCACAACCAAGTACATCCCAGTAGGGATACATATCCTGGTCTGATTGCTAAGTATTGCTTTCATTGTTGTGTTCATACAGTAGCTTGGTTTCAACCAAGATGACTATTTAGCTCTTGCCTAGAAAAAACAATTGGGAAAGGAAGGCATCACTGGAAAAATAAATTCGTGAGTTTGTTGTAAATAAGATTCAGTATAACTGTCCTATAACCTGCCACTGCATTTACGTAAAAAGTTTGTAAATTCCCTTCAAAGCTTGTTAAGTAGGTAAAGAGGAGCTTCTGTATTAAAATGCTGAGCCACCAAGTTATTTTAATTACTAAAGTGGATAAAAACATAAAGAAAATGTGCTACTTTGGACTCACAAAGGCTAAATACATTTAAATAACTGTCTCTTCTAAGGATTCTTAGCAATAATTGTTGTGCTTTCTCTTATACTGTTCTAACTTTAAAGGCTGCTGTTGTTTTCAGTGAGTGTTTTAACTTCTATTTTCATGTGCTAAAGGGCTATTTGTAGAAATCCAATGCTGATTTTTATTTAAAAGAAAAAAGGTTGTTTAAGAGCTTTTACTGTCTAACCCCTCCCCATTCCACTGGTCCATAATTGTATGCAGATAGGGAAGATGTACCAAGATTAAAGTGATATTTAAATTGGGTCAAACGCAGACCTCCTGTCATTCGTCAGTCAGCTGGACAGAACTTCATTGATGTTAATGGCCTTTTGTCACTTGTGGAATGTGGTGCATTTTTGTTTAGGCTGGACAGTAAACAAAGCTAGTCCCACTTCAAACTAGCATGTGACAAGTGTTAAACGGTGAATGTGCACAAGCTTACACACACTGCATCTACAGGCACTTGAGCCCATGGCTACCCAGGGAGGAAATGAACCTTGTGGTTTGCAGAGCCATTACTTCCCATTTTCTTGCCTGTCATAATTTTTTGTTTGCGCTTTTCTTTTGGGAAGCTGGTTTAGTGTTTAGCTACATGGCATGCTTACCCCTCCCTTCCTACTAGTGGTTTTACTTCATAAAGATGTTTAGTCTCTTCCCCTCCCCTTCTCTCCATGAACTCCCACTCCTAGAAGAGTAACATCTCTTAAAGCACACTTTAAGATTATCTGACTTGTGATGGACAGATTCCTGCATCCATGAGGTATATAAAGTATCCTGCCTTTCCTTAGCGACAAACACATTGCAACAAAATGTTCCATGAGGTGTTCTTCCAAACTCAGCCAGAAGTTAGAGCGAGCTGTACTGGCAGTCAGGGCTGCAGTGCTCCTGTGCTCTTCACCTGATTACCCTGGGGGGTGTGTGTGACATCCTCAGGGCAACAAATAGTGCTGTTGAAAGATCACCTCAGGTACCGCTCTGAAAACAGGTTCAGCTTCTAGGAGAGGCATTTTCTCTTCAGCCTGTTCTGCCTACCTTGACATCTCCTGATCCCGAGAAGCCACTAGCAAGGCTTGTGGTGCCTTCCTGATTGTAGCTAATAATACACTGTGCAGACAAACTAAACTACCATTTATCGGTTGAACCACAGCATTTCCACCCGAGTTAAATTGAAAAGGAAAAGTAATGCCTTGAGTTCTTTTTTGAGATCTTTCAACATTACCGTTGAAAAGCTTGTCCCGTGTAAATGGACTAAAACCACTCGGTTATTTTTGCAAGATAAAGAAGGATGTAAACATTTCAAAAGTCACTTTTAAGTTAACACCATATTGGTCTACAATTTCCTTTGTCTTTTTTCTCCACCTCTTCCTGACAGACCAGCGTCTTTCATCGATGCCTGTGTAAAATTCAGTTGCTAATAATCAAAAAGAGTAATCTGTAAGCCATCAAAGCTCCCTTCTCCCTCCAAAAATGTTTTTTGTAGAGTCTAGCCAATAATTTTGCAAAATGTTACCGCTGTCGTGCAGCACCCGAAATTGTTGTGTCCAAAATTGCTGTGTCCTCAGCGCAATGCTGTTAACGAGGCAATTGCTCGTCTAACGGGCATTTATTGTTTCCACGTTTTAAATAGTTTATCTGAGCTTGGAAAGCTGTTAAAACATTTTGATCAATTTTAAGGCTAAACCTGAACAGATGCATAAGATCAGGAAAGGACCCGGTCCTGCAAGGTGGAGCGCTCTGGCTCACCCCAAGACTCACTGCGATGGTCATACCCTAAAAAACTGCAGCATCCCTAGGGAGGTTTTGTGTTCATCAGAAAATGAATGTTGGGATCTCTCCGTGAGAGCGCTTTGTGTCCCTGGTGATGCACAGCCACTGACCTCTAAACCTGCTGCTCCAAACAGGCCTGAAGCTCCTGCTACAGTCACACTGTAGCCATGGTCTATTTCTATCCTTTTTGAAAGGAAACTCTTGACAGCCTGTAGGAAGAAAAAAAGAGAACGTCATTTATATGCAAATAGGCCTATTAAACTGGTAAATCTGAATACATCTCCCTGCTGGGTCTTTTGCTGAAACTCAGCTGGGTCATTCACAGTCTTCATTTGTTTCTAGTTTTGGCTGCAGGCTAGGAAAAATCTGGCTCCACAACCAAACTATGGCAGTTTCTTCCTTACTGTCCTTTAATCCATTCTGTGAATTTTGCGTTCAGAATTTTTCATATTCCAAAAGATCAGTGTGTATAATTTGGCAGATGCTCACAAAGATTTTTTTCAATACCCAGTCAGTGTGCTGACTGTTTTGTTTTGATTATCATAGTACTCCACAGTGAAGTTGCTGACCCAACAGCTCAGAGAGATCTTTTAATGGATTTCTTGATGCATACTTTTTTTTTTTTTACATTCTATTACAAAATTTTATGCTGGAAAATTGCAGTCTGTATTAGAAATTTCATTAATATTGGAGGCATCTGGTGCCGGGTTTTTAGTTTAGATTGTTATGTCAGGAAGTCACAAGTTGCATCCCAATTAAAGTTTGGACTTCTTCATATTCATTTCTGATTTTAAAATAATCCTGAACATGACAATGTAGCAGTTGGATGCTGGCATGTGAAATATTTAATCATCCCCTGAGATTAGCAAGGTCTTGTTTAGCAATTCAGAAGCATTTCTTCTTTCATCAAATTTCCCCTTCCTAGAGAAAAGAATGACTGTGCTAGCACTCGGGGTTGGCATTTGAAGAAGCTGAAAACATATCCCTGTGAAGGCTGGCATATAATTCAAAAGCATTCTTCAGAAGTTGTGGTACTTTTTAAAAAAAAATGCATGTGAGGAACTGCCTTTTAACCTTGTTCCTTCGCGTTGGCCACTCTAGACAGCGTAACTGCTCCTGCATGACTGTACAAGAGCAAGCACAGGGACACAAGACTGGAGAGCCCCAGCCCAGCCGGCTCTCGCCTGTGGCTGCAGGCAATAACCACCCTGTGCAAGAAAAGCCTGTGCTTCTCCTGTGGCCACAAGTCCTGCGAATCAGCCGTGCAGCAAAGCTTCCACAGGCTGTCCGCTCTGGCCGGCAACGCCCCATGGGAAAGGTCCCTCTGCAAGTAAATACCAAGGAGAATTGGGACTTGAGTATGTTCTGACTTTTGCCGCTTCTCGAGGAACTTCCCAAGTTCAAGGAGTATGGCTACACTGAGCCCTGACTGAGCTGAAAAACTCATCTAGCTAAAGAGATTTTCAACATGGTTCTGACAAGGAGAATAAAACCCAGTGAAATCAAATAAATTTGATACTAAGCCCTGCTGCAGCTGTTTAACTTCCCAGGCCTTCCCATTTTTTCCTTCCTTGCCAAGCCAGGCAACACAAATCACATTTACAGTTTCTTTCGGTTTGTACATGTGACACAGGCTTGCGGTGTAACAAGATTAGTTTTCCCTGTAATCCTCTTAAAATGTCCTTCCTTTGATTGTCTTTTCATCTTTTGGTGTTCTGGAACTTGGATTAATGGGATTGAGATTTATTCCACAAGTCTTGTTTGATAAGCTGCTTTCAAGAATTAGTTGCCTACAAACACATTTAATTTGCAAAAAGTATTTTAATGGTAGCTGCATTATGCAGTGTTATGCCGAACATACTACAAGGCCTATATACGTACTTGCAGTATGTATGTCTGCAGATGCTACCAGACAAGGAGGTGAATAAAACAAGATGGGTTTACTTGTTTCAGAGTGTCCAAAATACCTCAGGTGGCTTCTCCAGGCAGATTTGCAGAGCCTTGGCTGTATGTTTGCAAATTAGCCGACAAACTGACCACGGGCCCTTTCTTGTTCTCATCACATTTCAAGCGCCACCCTTGAACCACCCCTTCCGTTGGTCCCACAGGACATGTTCACCTTGCTATCAGCTTGATCTGGTCCCCTTGTCACTGAATCCCTGTTCAGTTCGTAGAAGCCTGACACCAAAGTAACAGCTGGCTTGCTGAGGCACTGATGTGACAGGTCACACGATGCTAACTCTTCATACAACCCAGAGCGAGCAACCGGACAGCTATGCCTGGTGCCTTTGGCATGACCACCGTGTGTTTTACAAACATAAAAGCCCAAAGCATGGAGCAATCACATGATTTTGAGCTAGTCTAGAGCAGAGCTACTCATTGCAGAATTCGGAGTTGTTCAACTCCTGTGTTTAGCCCAAAAGACCCCCCTGCTGACATGAAACTAGTGAATGGCTTTGTGCCTCCCCCTGCCTGTCCCTCTGTCTCTTAAGCTTTGACTCCATTTCAACCCCATCTCTTTAGCTGGCCATATTCTAGTGACAAAGGGTCCTACCTTCCCCAGGGGGTGCTGGGAGGGGTGTCATGGCTGCAGAACATTTCTGAGTCCTGCGGAAGCACTCCCTGCTACACAGCGACCGCCGGCAAGGGACGGAATGCTGTGCCTGGCTGACCTTTCTGAGCGTGAATAGACGCACGCAATCCATGGGAGTGTAGGACACTGAAAATACCTTCAGTGTGTACTCCAGGACATCATGTGGCCGGTCTCCACGCGATATGAGTGACTGGACTCACACCCCATTTCCAAGGTGGATTTATAGCTATAAAATCACCGCACGTGGCAGCACTCAGGTTACACACCAGGCTGTTCTCGTTCAAGACACGTCCTTTGTTCCACTCCTCACATTACGCAGCGGCGAACTATTTAACGCAATGGAATTTGCCCACCTGTGGCCACCAAAAAGCAAAGCAACCGCTGCTGTGATGTGTTCCCCAAACTGCAGTTGGCATTTCCCCCCGCGACACGGACCCGAGCTGGAACGGGGCCGTGTACAAGGAGCCCGAGCGGGGAGAAACATGGCGGTGGGAGCAGGCAGTTCTTGAAGTAATCGTCTGGGGCCTCCCGCATGTTTGGGGTTTTTTTTGTTTGTTTGGGGTTTTTTTCTCCTCATAAAATTAAGAGAAAATTAGATTCCCAAAGCCACACTCGCCCATGCCGGCAAAGCATGTTAGGAGTGCCGATGCCTCAAGCCCGGGGCACACGCAGCACTGGGCGGGTGCCCATCTCCGCCTCCCCCGCCGTGTGACACACCGCGGCACCGACACCCACACACCGGGGCCGGGGCACCGCCATGAGGGGACCGGGGCCAGGGGAGCACGGCCCCGTCCTGCCCTCCACCGCGAAATGGC
>NW_009646340.1:0-351 GCF_000708025.1 Charadrius vociferus | reverse complement strand
GAGGGCGTCGCCTCCCTCTCTCCCTGCGGAGGGAGCGGCCGGGCCGCGTGTGGTGGCGGCATGGCCGCCTCTTCTCTACTCGGCCTCGGAGGCCCCGTCCCCAAGTGCTTTTCCCCGCGTTCCTGCCGTGTCTCCCGGTGAGCGGCCGCCCTCCCGGGGGACCGGGGACTCGCTGGTGTGAGTGATGACCTTTTTTTCCCCGTCAGAGCGACAATGTTGATTTCTCGCTGCTCAGGCCAGATCGTGTCTGATGCACCAGCGGGAAGCGCCGCGGTGTCCCGAGCCCTCGCGGGGCCGGTGCTAACTGTTCCCTGTGGCTTCACTCCCAGGGCAGAGGGTGCGGGTGATACA